>NW_024382058.1:0-6131 GCF_016835505.1 Polypterus senegalus
ATGTTGTCCCCAAAACAAGGGAAGATGCTGCGGACCTGACCCTCAGTGTTCCCAGTCCACCCATCAGTCCATCGGTTTTCTTATTTAAATGGAGGAGGGAGAGAAGGAAGGAGATCAGGGGAAAGGAGGAAACAACAGAAACACATCACAGGAGATCCGGTCGCATGCATCTTTCCACAGCTTCCTGCCTCAATGCCGGACCTGTAACAATCGCCATTGTCACAAAACCCGGAGTTCAGTATAATGGGACCCCCGAGGGACCTTATGGTGAGAAGCGTTTAATTTAGCTTTGAGAAGAGCAAACAATCAAGTGCTTTCATACCGCAGTTACAGCTGGACAGTTTCTAACCGGTTCAAGTTAATTATCACTAATCACTCTCTGGACGATTTCATGGACTTTCAGTGTCTTATGTGTTTCATGTACCAAATCACTGTGGGGTCAAGGGAGGGTTTGCTCTGTACATTTATAGCTGCACTGTTTATTATAACATTCACCTGGGAGTTCTGTGCGTTAGGGAGAGGGATGTGAGATATTTATACCGTTTGGCATTTTGTTTCACTTCTTTTCATCAATATGTATATTCACCTTAGTAACTTACCTACTGTTTGTCTATTTGATGCGATTGGGGAAGTAATTGGAAGAATACGGCTGTTAAGTCTAAAACCCCTCAAGTTGCCAGGCCATAGGTCTTGGCGGTGTAGTTGCCGGCCGTTACAACTTGGTCCTTTGGATTATATTTATTCTAGTTAATAAAAAATAACATTGTGTTATTATGCAGCAGGGTTGCATAATAGTTGACTCTACATAAATGCGGTGCCATTTCATCCCAAGGCTGTCCATCTGTGGATAAAACTAAAGCATCCCCTGCACTTTCTGTAGTTTAGGTTAAAAAAACAATCAGAGATAATCCTTGCAATATTATATTCTATATACAGTATGTGGCATGCTAAGTATGCTTTTATTTGGTTATGTATTGATTTATTTAGTTTTTACTGGTATTTTTGTCAACTGTTCTGAATTATAATATAAAAATAATTCAATCTGTCAATATAAAATGGAAAAAAGAAAACTGTACTTTAACATAAATACTGTAGATCTGATACCATTGTAATTATTCATTGGTTTATTTTTACAGACACCCAAAACCAGTCGTGTTTAAAGTGCACCTCCAGGCTCGACTGAGCGCCGTTTCTGCTGAAGTTGACATCCACACTGCGTTTTGTCTTTTCTTACTCTATATGAACATTTGACACATTTTATCAAAAGTTGCTTTATGCACTCATCATGCCTGTGTATCTGATTATTAGTCCTTGCATGCGATATCTTTGGTTAGAAGAACAGAGAGGGCTTCGTGAGCTCACTAAAAGAAGAAACAAAACAAAGAGACCCACCACATTGGCTCCGCTACCTCTGGACCACCTACAGTACTTTGGATGCTAACTGGAAATTTGTATGGACAGCTAGGAAGGAAAAATAAGAAAGTTGAAAATGAATAAAAATGAGTATGAGAATAAGAGAATCTGTATGACACGTCTCTAACAGTAGGGGAAGCGGCATCGAGTGAGGAGGAAATACTTTTACACGTCTGGGTGTGAAATCAGCAGTAAATTTGCGTGTATGGAGTCAATGTTGAATATACAAACTCAACCTTGATATTTTAGACAGAGTCAATCTTTGGAGTGGAGACACTTTGAAAAACATGAAAAGCTAAGTGGCACCAATATAACAGCACACAGAGTGTTACCAAATCAGAGTTCATTGATGTGACGCTGGTTCAAAGCTGAATGTCACACTTGTAGGTCTAAACTCCATGAACTGAGGAGAAAAATGAAAATGAGTAAAAATAGAGAGAGGAGAGAAAGAACTCAGCTGACGTCACCAGGACGCGCTCGCTCTGCTTTACCAACAGGCAGTCCGCACACAAGCGGAGGCAGGAGCTCTTCAGCTCATAAGTAGGGACGTGTGATCCTGGCGTGGTTGGTTTCCAGTGTCTACCAGGGGTTACTACTCTGCAAAATGTGTGGAGCTGGGAGGATCTGGAAAGGCCAGGTCGTAAGCCTTCAACTGAGCTGTGGTGACCACACAACAACCAAAGGCGTGAGGACATACTGGAGTGTGACAGTTAGGAGAACGTGACAACTGGGCCCAAACGCTGTGTCCTGAACACTTTTATTATTCTTTTCATTGTCCAAATGATGTTCACTTTTTTTCCTTTTGTGATAACTTGGTCAAACATATAAATAATAGTAGAATTGCCACCATGTGATATGGTATGTTCTGGTGGGCTGGCCCTGCCGGGTTTGTTTCTAGTCTTGTGCTCTGTGTTGACTGGGATTGGCTCCAGCAGACCCCTGTGACCCTGTAGTTAGGATATAGCGGGTTGGATAATGGATGGATGATATGGTATGTCATTCCTGAATTCACCTAGAGACCTCTGTGGTGACCTTATCTCTTTCTCTTTTGTTTTATGACTGATTGGGTTTTAACATTCTCTCACTAATTCACCAAACACACTCATTTTAATAAATAGGACAATAGAATTAACTAAGAAGAAAGAGTTGCAGATGATTGATGTATCACGAATACGAGAAATTAGCAGACCAAAGTGCTGGACTTCCATATTCCAGAGGATGCCCGTTATTTCTATAAAATCAGCAAGGCCTTTAATGGGTTTGGACAATCCTGGGGTTAAATAGCAGTGCCACCATTAACAAGCAGTCCTGACAATCTCACAATAGGTGGGAGTGACAGGATGGAAGGAGCTGATGAGCCAGTGTGCTGGTGGGCAGATCAAGGAGATATTACATGGATACATGGTGGAGTTGTAATCAGCAGTCAATGACTTGACAAACAGGGCGTCGAGGCCTCAAAAAAGAGCCACAAAAGAAGACCAGTACCCACCCAGTGCCCTGTCAAAAACAGCCTCAAGGAGGAGAAACGGTGAACCTCTGGCTTGTAAGGAAACACCAAAACAATACATCTCTATAAATGAATATATTTATTCACAAAGAAAGAAATAATGACATAAGGGTTTCAAACCCTTGGTAACCAAATCCCCTTCACAATCCAACAGAAATATCAAATACCAGAACAGAAAGCAGGCAAAAAACAGAAATTCAAATGAAAATAATAAAATTCACATTAGACTTCAGAAACACAACGCACCTCAACTCAAGTCCTGCTCTCTGGGCCTTAAATAGCCAGAGGAGGTCTCACAAATGGTGGTGGCAGGAGGCCCTGCCTTCCTGGGTGCACACACACACAACACACAGGACCTCAGTCATGTAAAGAGTCCCATACAGCGAGCAGGAGTAATGAGGCCAGAAGCGAGACCCTGAGTGTGATATTTAAGAATGCCAATGAAGGACTGGCATGCATGGGCAAGAACTGAGAAAGTAAGGAGGAGCTCTTATGACAGACCACGGCCTTTAAACCTCCAGGAGGCCTCTAGAGAGCTCCTAGGTCAGCTTGTAAAGTGAGAATATTAAGAATATTGATTTTTTTTTTATTAACTCTTCTTGGAAGAAATCTTCCTATATTTTGAAAATCAAGAACTGCTCAGTATGTTTATATGCATGAGTGCCCCACTATAGCACATAATATGAACACAAACACAAGAATAAAGATGTCACCCTTCCCTGATTATTGCTGCTGCATAGACTTTCATCCTTTGTCCAAATGGCTCAGGTTTTCCCAGTCTGTTTCAGGATTTCCATTCTGCTCTCGTCTGAATCTTTGGTTTCTGAATTTCTGAGAGATGCTTGCTGTTGGGATGTTGTTGGGCCCGCCCTAGCCCCTCCTTCCTCTGTTGCTTAGCGACAGTGACCGCTGATGCCAGGAAGTGGAGGCAGCATAGAAATGACACAACGGAGGGGAGAACCCTCATTCCAGGACTGCAGGTAATTTGCTTTGGTCTCTCAGACAGTTTTTTTTGGGCTTTACACTTGAGATTTGATGGCCTTCATCTTCCATTGCTTAGTGTTAGTCTATGGCTAAATATCTGCGAGATTTCTTAAGACAAACATCTCTTGGCGTGTAAATATCCAGTAGAACATTAGTGATCTGTTAATGCTGCACACCACCGGCCTCCATTACAGGCTGTCACATTTTCATGGAAGTGGAGATGGCAGCCTATTTCTTTTTTCAGCACTGCACTCTGCAGCAAAGCATTGAAGGTGTTGAGGTTCGTGAAGTTATTTTTACAGTTTTTTCAAATGCACTTCTAAAGACACAAAGCCAGCAGCATACAACATACAGAATGGAAATAAAATTGTGGAATGGAGACAGTAGAGCAGGGACGTCCTCTGGCTACATGGAGTACATTCAGACAGTCAGCCTCTTTCAGCACACATTTAGGGAAAGTAGAGGAAATGACACCTTTTATTGGCTAACAACACAGAATACAAAGCTTTCCAAATTCACACCAAAGTGCTTGGGTTCTCTTGTGTCACATCAGCTTCTCTTTTAATATCCTCAGTTCAAACACTCCAGGTCTGAGCACAGAGTGACACAAGTTACCCTAGACAGAGAAGAGTAAGAGAAAAAACAATTAGCTTTGAATCGAAAATCTTGATGGTTTCATAAAGAGGATGCACAAAGGAAGCCCCATTTTATGACCCTAATTGAAACACTTTTGACAAAACTTCATTTGTTTCAGGTTGCGTAACTCAGCTTCCTAGCTCCTAACTTGACTTAAATGAACTTAACTTAATAATCACCATTGTTCCCATGTAAGATAGGCTATGAAGAGATGCCATGTGTACAAGTTATTGGTGCAAGTGGCATCAGGATGGTATAATATAGATGAAGACCCCTTTATGACAAACCTAGTGTGTCCCGGCTCCACCTGCATAGTAGTGAAACAGGACAAAAATCAATTAACAAACAGGATTCTAGCTAAGCAGAAGTGAGTACACTACAAAATGTAGCCAGAGGTAGACCGACTTGACGGAGGCTGGCACGGGAGTGAGGAGGGTCCCGCCCGACTCCACCTCCTGACGCCACACTTCCGACTCCCTCGCCTGCAGCCTCAGTCTCAGATTAGCACAAATTATTTGCTCCTACAAGTGAACTCTGATTCTTAGCGCAATGAGAGAAGTCACAAAATCAGCTGGAATGTTTACAGTTATAGAAAAACCGATCTAAATCCAGTAAAGTAGTTCTGACAGACAGGCAGACAGACAGACAGGCAGACATTGGATTTTAATATCTATAGGGGGGTCAGATCTAATTATGCAATTTTCATTAGTATAACTTATTAAGTTTATTACATAGAAAATCACCCTGAAAATCCCAGACCATCAAGAAGTGTGCTAACTGATCACATGAAGAATCGCTTTGGCCTAACTGGAATCTCCCTACATAAATCCATAAGTCATCCAGACGATCTGACTGCATTATTAGATCTGGACCACCTGAGCCTGCATGACACACTACTCCACATGGAAAGTTGGAGGTTTACAGTGGCTGAGTGCAATCCTGCCACCAACTCCTGCTTCAGTTAACCCATACCAGACAGGGCAATCACAAGTTAGGGCCTATAGGGCCCAACAGTGAACTCATTTCTGGCATTGATGGGATTCGAACCTTCCATTGCCAGCGCAGACCCCCTAGCCTCAGAGTCACTCACTCTGGCACATGAGATAAAAGTAATGAAGGTGTTGTACCAAATTCCAGACAAGTCTACACCTTGACCTTTGGGTGAATGTGCATCACCCAAGCCAAGCAGTATTCTTGATTAACTGTCATACTATTAGGAGAGCGTATAGCTTGATTGTAAGATCACATTTATGTTATGGTGTACTTGCATGTCATTGCACTGAACATTAGCTGATTTTACTTGACTCTATCTGCAGCATTATTTTAGGATGTTGATATCCTCCCTGCTAAAATCATCTCCTCCCTGCTTCTTAACTTCAGACTAGAAGGTTAATTAATTTTTTTTTTAATTTTAGTTAAATTTGGTTAAATTTTAGTTAGGTTAGAATCTGTCAGCATATGACCGTAGATTATGTTCTAGGAATTTCACTCCTACCTAAAAGTAACTGTTGAAGGCATGGTCATGAATTTCTAAGGTCTACCTCTTTCAATAGCACCAGCATTTTTTTTTTCAGCAGAACTTCCACAAACA
>NW_024382059.1:0-9683 GCF_016835505.1 Polypterus senegalus
TTAATCACTATCTTGTCAGTTGTTACTTCCTTTCAGAGCATCTAAACAAACCTAATCTTGAGCATTCTTGCAGGGAAAAGTGAGATAGGATGTCAAGTGAATATAGGATATTTGCATAGTCAGTTTAAAACTACTCACAAGTAAGCCTGTATTTAACATCAAAGAAAGGAACAAATGATATTTCAGATGCTTTTTTATGTGCTCTTTTTTATGGCTGATTAGTAATTGCCTAGCATATGTGAAATAAGTTGCTTTCAGTCTACTGGTTCAGTTTAGGGAAAATATTTGTTTAATTCAGAGCCAAATCCTGCTGATTCTTTGTCTACATTTTTAAAGCAAAGGACACTGGCAGATACTATACAGGGGTTAGAAGAGTCATCTCATTCACAGTTTTAACCAAACTAACCAAAAGTGCTGTCAATATATATAAATGCATAAACAAATTTTATTTTACTAGCATGTGTGAAAAATATTATTCATCCATTTATTTTCTTAACCAGCTTTGTGTAGAAGCTGTCCATGTACGAATCAAATTTGAACAGAACATTTTTATGGTGGGCCCACTCATGCTTATACACACTTAGTCATATTGAGCATACTTTGCACTCTCAATTAATCTAACCTGCTTGACATTGATTTATAAGAGGCAATGAGGCACCCCAAGAAAATGTATACTCAACAATGTTCTTTGCTGTCGAAGAAGTCAAATGCTGATCACAGAACAGAATATAGGGGCCTAAATGAGATGATAAAAAAAGATACTCTCACATCAAAAAACAAGCAACATAGCTTAGTTTATAGCCTAAAGTCTCAGTTTTTAAAATAAATTTGGTAATTTGTTTCTTTAATTAATGATTTTATTTATACATTCTTTGCCCACTATCTTTATTCATGGTGATCTATTTACACTGACAAGTAAAACGTATTGGAGTCTCCTTCAATGGAATAGCTTTATGTTAATTCCAGAAACCTGTACATACATATATTGTAGGCAAATACTTAGGATCAAACAGGATTTATTATCTCATCACTTGGTTTGTAATCAAATCTGATGGTTTACTTACTTGTTGTAAATCAGACATTAAATTTGCATATGGCCTTGTCAAAGGCCAAGATTTATGGTCAGGTCTGCATTTTATTAATTCAGGCCTGTTCTGTGTATGTGTAGGGTTAAGGTTAGTGCAAAACAAAGTTTGACCCTTGAAACACACTTACTCTGTTTTACATATTTGAAAACAGTATTTACAATACTGTTCTGTTGTCACAGATTGCCAGCCTGGCCATATTTAAATGTGAGCTGTGATCAGTGGGAATGTGGTAGCTGAATCACAAGGTTTAAAAGTTGATCAAAGGCATTATATTGTATGATCAGCAATAATAATGTTGATGAAGTAATATTTTTAATAAGGAAAAATAACTCAGTTTATTGTAGATGAGTTTAAAATTGTGAATGTACTAAAAATGACAACAACAAATACAATGCAAGAGAAGCAAAATGGACTGCAGCAGCAATCTATCCAGCGATCTGTCCTTCAACCAGTTGTGGGTGCTCAGGTTCTTTAGGCTATGCTTACATTAACGCTATTTGCTTGGTAGATGTGTAGCAAGGAAAACATCCCCAGCTTTGCAGGGTAATACACCCTTAACACTAGAATTACCAGAGCCTACGAAAAAACTTGTAGATACGTCCCACCTTAAATCGCTTCTTAAATCCTTTCACACCTCTCTGCCAGCGTCCTTTGTCCTCTAAATGTGCTGATAAAGAGAAGCTAGAAGCAGCCGGCTATTCCATCCCCCCACCAATTTAGAACGTGCACGAGCTAGATACATAAGTCTATTTATGGATGAGTATTTCTATATGGGTTTCAAACATACAAGCATAGTGGCAAGTGGAAACATTAATTCATACCAGATGTTTATTTTGAACCAACAGCTTCTTTTCCTTTTACCAAGCCCAGCAATGGAGGTGAGACATCCCTACTTCGAGAAGTAAATCATTCAACAAAACAAGGGTATAATCTTGAACCCCTTGTTATTAACAAATTGTTCAAGTTCTATTTAGTTAACAAGAAAAAAAACTAGTTTTTAGCAATTACTTAAAGTTTTTGAACGTCAAGTCACAAGATAAGCCAAGCAATCACATTTAATTCTTCCTCATAATATTTTGAAAACTTTCAGCAGGTTATAACACACCAATAACATTAATCTTCCCCCTTTTTTACCAGAAAAAAAGGTAAACCAATATATTTTTCTTTATCAGTCTGTCTCTAATCCAAAGGAGAAGCAGGACAAAGCAAGTAAACCTAAGTACTTTCCTTTGGTTTACAAAATGAGTCACTGAAGAGATGTCATCTGGTTAGCAGGATAATGTCCAGGTCAAGTCTATCAGTCCAACAGCCTGTTCGATGAGGCAGAAGCACGTTCTAATTAGTTACTATCATTGACATGTCCTTGTTGAAGTGCACAACCAATGTGATGAGTTTTGCAGGTAAGACAACTTCTTAATTTAATATTTTCTTTTTTTACAAGACAAAGTTTGGCATAAGGCTTCTCAAAAAATAAAAGTGTCATCTAGCCTTCAGCAAACACTGTTCACTCTGTATGAGTAGCACAGACTGCCTTCACATCAAGTCACAGCACTGATGATGATCAAAATACATTTACATGCCTGAATGCCATCTTTTTGCTAGTTTACACTACTCAGGCTTTATTTTCACCTGAAAATGATTCACAAGATTCCATCTTAAGCATATAAGACATCTTTTTTAAATGTGAGATTCTAGAGCTCTGTAACCACATTTTCCTCTTGCTCAGTTTTTATATGCCTGTGGCCCAAGCTGCTGATTACGCACAAAGCAACCCTCTTTCATTCCCCATGCCCTTTCCTGGACACAGACTAACCCCTGTGATTGGTGTGACTGCACGCCGACTTTACTTCTTTGCTTTGGAGTGTTTTATTAAGGAACCATGAACATATAGAGCTACAAAAACTTCTACAGATGCTTTTATCCAAGCAGCTTACAAGGAAGTCAACATAATTGGGTAAATACCAATCTGTGACCATTTGGAAAGCAAGTATTATAGGATAAGGTACAAACTTGATCATCACAAAAGAAAAGATCAGAAACAAAATATAAGGTGCAGTAGTTACAATTCCTAGATTACAAGGGTGACATCACCAGATGACATTCAACAGCAGACCTGAGTGGTCGAAAAGGAGCATAAGACCTCAGAAGTGTCTCCATAAATATGGGGCAGATTCACTGAATAATCTGTAGACAAACATCAGGGATTTGAAAACATATTCTGCTACAGAAAGCCAGTGTAGTCTTCTGAAGAGAGGAGTGGCAGGATTTGTGTTGCATATTCTGTCAGATACAGTCAGCAACTTGGCGGTATAGCGATAATGAACCAAGCTGAACAGGCTTGGTGTGCTGAATAGACAAAGCTGGGATAAACAAAAAGGTCTGTCTTTGCCAGGTTCAGCTGGAGATGGTGGTTCTTCATCCAGCTTGCAATATCATTTATTATGCTGGAAAATAATTCAAATGTTCAAATACAAAATGTTCAAAGTGAAATCGGCAAAACTCTGTCAATGTAATTGGGAAACATTTATTTTTAATATCCATAAAATAAAGGGATATGCATTAAGATGGGAAAAAAGAGTCTAGAACAAGCTGTTCATTTATGTAATTTAAACAAATATCCTATTTCAACTTATGAATCTGTGGTATTTGGCATGTCCTGTTTTTCTAACCATCTTAATTCTTATATTTCTTGCTCTTTCATTTAATTCTACAAATGTTCCTTTCTGAATCATTGTGTCCAGTTTCAACATCCATGGTCATCCTTTTGTTTCTTTTCTCTCAAGAAAACCTTCTGTAATGTTTAAAATGGGGATTCGCCATATAAAATGTGCCTAAACATATTTATTTTTCTTATGCTAATTACATCAATGAATATTCTGTCCTACTCAATTCTTTCTTTTCCAAATTGTATTTCTACAACCTAAGTTTCACAGTTCATCATAATGCATACATTTTGAATGACTACAGTCATGTATTGATTTTCTTCTTTTTTTGTCCATTTCTCTGGCCTGTGATTCACCACCTTCCACATCAGTGTTTTGTCCATCCTCTTCATAAGATTCTCAAGTTATTGTAGATCACTTTAAAAAATTCTCTTTAAAAATAAAAAAATAAAAATGTTTCCTTCCACCTTGCTGTTCTTGTTCTTCTTCTTCTTAATATTTTCTGAAGGAATTTAAAATTTTTCTAAGATTAGGCTTTTAACGTAACAGAAATGCTTGATCTGTCCAAAATGTTCAAGCTGGAAGTGATTTAGTTGCAGGTAGCGTTTCCTGAGAATGATAAACATTATTATGTTCTGTTTTTGCTTCTTTTTTTGTACTGAATAGTGTGATCACATAAACAATATATTAAACATTTTAAATATAATTACCATACATGTACCTCTACGTTTACCATATACTTGTCAGAAAGAAAAGCACCAATTCACTTATTTCTCATATATATATATATATATATATATTGTCACAAGAACGAGACATGGACAGATAAAGAGTTGGGGCAGCCACCCCTATATTGTGGTATCCTGGCTGCAAAGTCGTTTTTCTTGTAAAATACAGAGCACTGAAGTGCATACAACCGAGTCCAAAACAAGACTGAGGAAACAAAGGAAAGGGGCAGGTTTTAAAGGGGAGACAGGAAGTGAGGTCGTATGGATCTGGCACGTGGTCTTCCACCATTGGCTCGTAGCGGAGGTGACATCAGAGGGACTGGAGCTGGTGTGGCCGACTTCCATTGGCTCAGTCCCGGAAGTGATGTCAGGAGATCCAGGTGAAATCCCGGGGATGGTCTACAGGCAAGGAGAAAAGAGTCAGTGCACTCTGCCACACCCGGCATGCCTCGAACTGCCTTCACTCAAGCCCTTTAGCTGCCTCCCATGCGCGTGTGTGACAAGGCCCCCTTAGCCCAGACCCGGCGGGTCGGGCGACCTAACCGAGAGGTCGTGAACCCGAGAAGAGCATCAGCGTTGGCGTGGAGCGCCCGGCGATGAGCGGCGAAAACTTATGCGGCTGCAGGTCAAGAAACCACCGGGTGACCCGCGGATTCGACTCCTTGTGGAGGGCCATCCACTGTAGGGTGCATGGTCCGTGACAAGGGTGAATTCCGCCCAACAGGTAGTACCTCAGCTGAGTAATCGCCCATTTAATCGCCAGAGCCTCCCTCTCCACCGCAGCATACCTGGTCTCCCGGTCCAACAGTTTCCGGCTCAGGAACATGATGGGGTGCTCCACACCATCGGCGCTTTGGCTCAGCACGGCGCCCAGGCCTGTGTCCGGCGTCCGTCTGGAGGATGAAAGGCAAAGAAAAGTTAGGTGCCATCAAAACAGGTGTGGGCGTAAGGGCCTGCTTTAAGTCACCAAATGCAGCGCCTGTTTTTCAGTCCATACCACAATGTTGGGGCCCTCTTCTTTGTTAAATCAGTCAAGGCGCTCTCTCCGAAAACCGAGGTACAAACCGGCGGTAGTACCCGGCTAACCGAAAGGCTTGGACCTGCCGCTTGGTTGTGGACGGGCCATTTCAGAATGGCATCAATTTTGGAGCACTGTGGCCTTACGGTACCCGACCCACCAGGTAGCCTAAATATTTGGCCTCGCTTAATCCAAGAAGCATTTCTGGGATTAATCCGGAGCCCGGCCTCACCAAGTGTCCGTAATACCGCTTGGACATGCTGTAGGTGTTCCTTCCATGTGCTGGAATAGATGACCACGTCATCCAGGTAGGCAGCACTGTATGAGTTATGAGGCCGAAGCACTTTGTCCACCAGGCGCTGAAAGGTTGCTGGAGCCCGTGTAACCCAAATGGAAGGACACGATACTGCCAGTGTCCGCTAGGGGTACTAAGCGCGGTTTTACCTTGGAGTCCGTTAAAGGAACCTGCCAGTACCCTTTCGTCATGTCAAGTGTGGTCAGGTATTGAGCCTGTCCAAGCCTCTAGAGGAGGTCGTCACCGCGTGGCATTGGATAAGCATCAAATTGGGAGACTTGATTAAGCCGGCGGAAGTCATTGCAGAACCTCCAACTTCCGTCAGGCTTACCGGCGAGCACAATGGGGCTGGACCAGGGACTATAACTTTCCTCAATCACACCTAGCTCCAGCATGCGATCTCAAGCTCCACTTCAGCCTTTTTGCCTCGGGAAGGCGATCAGGCGTTCTCGGACAACAACCCGGGCTCTGTCACGATGTTGTGCTCAATCAGAGAGGTCCTTCCGGGGTTCTCACTGACTACCTCCCGAGCGGTCCGGATAACTGTTTCCAGCTCCTGCCGCTGTCTGGGACTTAAGTCCGTGCGAAGTTAAGGTCGTGTGTGTGGCGAAGAGTGGCGGGGCTGGCGGAGGAGGGATCGGGGTCCCTGTCCTTCCACGGTTTCAGCAGGTTCACATGATAAACCCGCTCCTTTGGCCGGCGATTGGGTTGACTCACCAAATAGTCGACCAGTCCCTTCCTCTCCTTAACCGTAGGGGCCCTGCCAGTGGGCAAGCAATTTAGAGTGGGAGGTAGGCACTAGGACCATGACCCGATCTCCGGGCGGAACTCCCGAAGAGGCGTGCAGCAGTTGTAGTACCGGGCCTGTGCTGCTTGAGCCTCCTCCATGTGACTTTTAAGGACAGGCCGAATCTTTCCAAATCTATCGCGTAACTGCGCGATATACTCCAGTATGTTTGTGGAGGGAAGAGCCTCTTCTTCCCAGCCTTCTTTCAAAATATCTAATATGCCCGAGGTTGTCGCCCGTACAGTAGTTCAAAGGGGAGAACCCGTGGAGGCTTGTGGGACTTCCGATAGGCAAAAGGACGAGGGGAGGAGCTGATCCCAGTTCCTTCCATCCTCGCTGACCACCTTACGCAGCATTTGCTTGAGAGTTTGATTAAACCTCTCTACTAATCCGTCGGTTTGAGGATGATACACGAGGTCTTTAAATGCTTTATTTTCAGTAATCTGGCAGTCTCCTTGAACGTTTCCGAGGTGAAGGGGGTCCCCTGGTCTGTCAAGACTTCTTTGGGGATCCCCACGCGCGAATACCCCTAGTAATTCCGTGCGATGGCTTTAGAGGTAGCTGGCGCAGCGGAACAGCTTCGGGTATCGTGTAGCGTAATCCACGAGGACTAAAATGTACTTGTGTCCTCGGGCTGAGGGCTCCAGGGGTCCCACCAGGTCGACCCCGATTCTGTGGAAGGAGCGTCAATCAGTGGAATAGGAACAGAGGAGCACGGTCCCTCCTAGGAATTTCGCAGTTGACACTCCGGGCAGGAAGCGCCAAAGCGGCGAACCTCCTCATTAATTCCTGGCCAGTAGAAGCGGGCTTGATCCGCTCCAGAGTTTTTGGTGCCCAGGTGGCCACCTAGGAGGTGGGCGTGTGCTAGCTCGCAGACCTGCCGCGGAAGGTGCGGCACTAGCAGCAGCCTCGTCTCCTGCCCGTCATGCATTGCTACGGTAAAGGAGGTCATTATCTAGCACAAAGTAGGGGCCCTGTGGCATCGACTGATTAGTGCGCTGGCCATTGACAAGGACCACTGCATTTTTTACAAACTTCAGGGAGTCATCATTCCATTGCTCCCTTCTAAAAGAAGCCGGCGTTTCTTTAAATTGGAACCGCAACACGGAGAGAGGGTCAGCGTCGACCTCAATGGGCGTGGGTTTCCCTCCGCTCCGCCGCGCGTTGGTGGATGGCGTGTTAGCCAGCGGCGGCCGGGAGTTGCCACGTCAGTCAGGGCGACGCCGTCTCTCTCTGCCGGCTGATTACGGCGTGGAGGCAGCTTGAGACGGGTTATCTCCGTCCATAACGAGGCCCAAATTAACCCGGGAGTGGTATGTGTCTCACCGCTTTTGATTTTAGACCAGTCCGCCCTAGTATCACCGGGTGTGGAGGATCAGGTAGGACGCTACGGTGAGTTCTGAACTGACCCTCCGTAACTGATGACACAGCGGCGGACCTGTACCAGCGGATGTCTCCGTGGACACAGGTTATACCGGTCTTAAATTTTAGCCACTGTTGCGGTTGCACAAAGCGGCGGGCAACAATGGAAATGTTGCTGCGGTCGAACAAACCTGTGGTCTTGTGTCCGTTGGCGATCACCACGCCAGTATGTGGGACCGCCAGCGGATTAGCGAGCACACCAACCCCTCCTCGCCCTCCACCTGCATTCCTCCTTGCCCCAAGCGGTTTGCGCGCCAGCGGCCTGGACGCCATCTGAGCTCCGGATTGTACAGGGAGGGGCTAGGTCTTGGAGCATACCCGGCTGGGTTTGACATGAGGCGGTTCTGCTCCCCAGAGTGTGAGGCCGCCCTCTGCGTCTCCATAAGCTCTATGAGCTCAGACATGTTCTTAAACTGCTGCCCCAAACCGGCTGGGTGAAGCCACGGGAAGCGCTTCCAGGAGCAGATAGCAAGCTACCTGCTCTATTATTTGGTAGGGCGTGTTTTCAAATGGCGTAGCCAATGCCCTACCATTGCCCATAAGGACCAGGCTTGTTTGTTGGTGGCGCTCAGGGTCCAACCTCCATTTTTATTTTATTCACCTGCCAGTCTGGGGCACCCCTAGGTGGTAAATGGGGCTTTGGTTTCGCAGGGAGGCAGGCACTCTCCCCAGAGAGCATACTGAGTCCCTTTGCCTCCCCCTCCAGGGCAGCCCAATTCTGTGAGCCCCACCCGCACACTCCCTGGCCTCTCCAGATGGCCTAGTTATGAGTGCTGGGGCGGAGCCCGCACCGGTCACGCCGACCCGGGGCACCCTCCCGCCTGAAGACTCGGCCCGATGCGCTCCCACCTGGGTATATTGCAGGTCCTGTCCCCTTCTCTCTGGGACTTCTCCATCCTGCCGACTACGCCACTGTCACAAGAGCGAGACATGGACAGATAAAGAGTTGGGGCAGCCACCCGTATATTGTGGTATCCTGGCTGCAAAGTCGTTTTCTTTAAAATACAGAGCACTGAAGTGCATACAACCGAGTCCAAAACAAGACTGAGAAACAAAGGAAAGGGGCAGGTTTTAAAGGGGAGACAGGAAGTGAGGTCGTATGGATCTGCACGTGGTCTTCCACCATTGGCTCGTAGCGGAGGTGACATCAGAGGGACTGGAGCTGGTGTGGCCGACTTCCATTGGCTCAGTCCCGGAAGTGATGTCAGGAGATCCAGGTGAAATCCCGGGGATGGTCTACAGGCAAGGAGAAAAGAGTCAGTGCACTCTGCCACACCCGGCATGCCTCGAACTGCCTTCACTCAAGCCCTTTAGCTGCCTCCCATGCGCGTGTGTGACAATATATATATATATATATATATATATATATTTCTAATCTTTCCTATTTAATACAGCATTGCAAGAAGAATATGACACAATAGTTCTAGATATGGCATACTTATAAAAGTTACTTGCACCAGCACTCACTTGCACCTTCACTGTGTACACTTTCAGGGTCTTTAAACATTGAGAGACAACCCATGCAAATCTGTGAATAACATACATTTATATAGAAGGCACTTCAGCCAGGAATAGAACTGGGATCCAAATACTGCAACCAGCAGTGCTACTTTTATATCACAATCATAATAATAATAGAAACTGTAAGTAAGTGAGCTATAGTTTGAACCAAAAAGGCAAAA
>NW_024382060.1:0-5591 GCF_016835505.1 Polypterus senegalus
TTTTATGACGACATTGAGATGGTGATTCAAACCAGGATGCAGAATTCATGAGGCACAATTTTGTGTGTTAAAGTGTGTTGCCATAAATAGCCATCATGTGTTAAGATGTCCAGAAATGTGTCCTGTTTAAAGCTGTATTCTTACATGTTGCATTTGCTTACCTTCCTCATGCTGATTTGGTGAAATAGGCAATTTGACTGGAATACCCAGACTTTGCATTTTCCTCAGAGTCACAGCTTTCACCCCCCAGGGATGATCACCTGTCCCAATCGCATCTTAAAGACATATTTTCCAATGAACTGCCTCTGTAGGGTAAGTGGACTCCCTGACCTGATTGGTTTCTGTTCTGCACTCCTGCTGCCAGGATGGGCTCTGATGCTATGAATGATGGCGGACTTGAATCCCAGGGGTCAATACGAGGTTTTTGAGGCCCTGCCTCAATCCAGGAAAAGGTCTTCACTGCTTGTTTTATGGGAAATTAAAATGCATCTTTTACAGGTTTAAATTGTTGAAATGCTAATGTGCTCTGTAATACATATTTTACCTTTCTGCTGTATCCATTTTCATGAATTGCTGTTGATATTTTTTTCCGGCGTTAAAAGTTGTCATTTCCTGTTTTCTGATTTTTCCTTTCGTTTGCCCTTTTTAAAAAAGTAGAACGGAAAGTCTCCCTTTGATGTGTTAAATCGGTTTATTATCCTTTTTTTCTTTTTTAAAGGAATCATTACTAGGTTGAGATGAAAGGAGGTTGGTGAGGGTACATTGGGAACGTTTATTAGACAATGAAGCCCACTCGTCTTTTAGAAGAGGAGGCTGAAAAGGGAGAGTTCTGACAGCAACAGTACTGAACCTCCTCATTGCGGGAATTAATCAAAGATGGCACACTGGCCTCACTTAAGGTTCAAACCCTTCAGTGAATTGCTTGACTAAAAGAGAATGGCTTGATCTGCCACGGGGCTAAGTGTTCAAATGGCCTTGATTGTACCATGTGACATTGTTGTTGTGGAGGTACAGTATATTTATGACAAGTCACTGAGCCAACCCTTTTTCACCTGGTGATCGATCTTCTGTGGCCTTTTAGGCGGTGTACATTTTTTAGCTAAACTGAATTCATAACTGACTGTAAAGCAGCTTAAAAATGGGAAATGGCAGAAGGCTACATCAGATCTCAAATCCACAAGAGATCACTTCACCTACTGCTGGCCCAACTACAGGGACATTTCTTTTGGGAAAGCTATATAAAATATTTATGCGGGTTTGGGTCCAAAGCATAAGTGGTCGGTCCATGTCACGATTAATCTCATAGTTGACAACTATAAACCTTTGAAATATTGTCTCCTATTTTGAATATTTTCTGCATCTCACCTAGGGTTATTCTGGTAAATGTTTGCCTCTGTTGAGTTTTTTTTACTCTAAGATTCTAATGGCTATATTTATTTCTGAATAACACTTGTGATTATGATTTTGAATTTTTATATGGATGCACACCATTTTTGTACACTTTGATTCCTGTTGAACAATCGTCATGGAATAGGTGTTTCCTCTGGGTTTATAGACTGTCAATCCCAATGCGTGGGATTTAAGGTCACATCCTCATTTTGACTCATAAATTCCAAAATACTTTTCATAAAAAGTTTCTGTGTTTTGTATTGTTTCTCTGCTTTTGAGCCTCTGTGGGCCTTTGACTTAATTTTAGTTTAAGTGTTTTTGGTTTGATAGTTGTTCTCCTGGTTCTGACCCCCCAGCCTTTCCTGCATATTTTTTTTTCCAAATTCCCTCAAACCCTTTTTTGCCCAGGGAATGATAGTAAAATATTGCCACTAACAAAAGGGCCCTCATATCCCTCTGTGTCATTCACTGTTGATCTGTATTTATTAAATAAGGGGAGGTGAATGCCACTAAAGGCTGAACTTGAAAGCATAAAGTAAAATTTAGGAGTCCCCAGTTTTCATCAGTTTACAAAGTGTGTTTGTTGGTACATGCCCAATTTAAAAACTGAGGACATGTTGTTATCCAAAAGTATGTTGAATTATACAGTAATTTACTGGTTTTTTAAAGAAATGAGGAGAGATGGGTATATCAAAAAAAAAAAAAAAGATTCAAAAACGGGAAGTAAATCGAAAAGGCCCTTTTAAAAAAATTTTAAAAGGTTTTTCCCAAAAAACCACTAAAACACAAACCCAAACTGAAAATTTTTTGGGACAAAGAACCCTTGGAAGAAAAGAAAAAGGGGGCAAAGTTTTTAAACCAAAAGGACCCCCAAAATTCCCCCTTTCCTAAAAAAAAACAAACCCAGGTTTCTTTAAATTCCTCAATTTAATTTACAAGTGCAGCCCCCAACCCTTTTTTTTCAATGAAGCCAAATTGATCCTTTTTAGATTTCCTGAATTTTGGGCCCAAAGAGAAAACACCCTTTTGTCCATTAAAAAAGGAAAAATTTTTTAAATTTTCAAACCCCCGGAAAAAAAAAATTGGGTTAAATAAATGTTTTTTCATACCGTAACTTTGTTCATTTTTTTGGTTCCCGAGTCCCCTTTTGGGCCTCATATTCTTTTGTTTTGTTTTGATGTTTTTAATTTTTTGGGGCCCCCCTGGGCCCCAAAAAAACCCCTCTTTAAAAGGGTTTTTGAATTTTTTGTATAAAAGACCCCCTTATGACGAAAATCAATAGGTGTTTTGAGAGAAATGATCAGAGATTTGAAGTTGAAATCCCTTTCTTTTGACCCTAGGGATACGGGTAAAGTTATTTTTTTCACAAACTTTGAAAATGGGGATTATAATATAGGAGGGTGTTTATGCTTTTTGAGGTTACTGATCACAAATATAATATTTTAGGATCTTTTTGTTCCCCCTGAGCCACTCCAGAGGGTGAATGTGTCATATTTTTACCCCAGCCATCCATATTTTTTTTGTTTTTTTTCCCGATCAGTTCCTTTCAATGCCACAGCTTGGGTTTGAGGTAGGAACGTAGATATCCAGCATCAGAGCTGCATGACTGTAATTTTTCCCTCTGCCGGGCCCACTTTTTTCTTCCCCACTTGTGAACCAGATTCTAGATAAAAATCTCTTCTGGGTAGCACCTCATCCCCAGCCTAGAGATTTTCCACCTTTTTTTGGTGAGAACCAGTGTTCGGGTTGGGGGTGTGATCTTAAACCCCGCTGCCTCACACTGGGTTTTCTCCCCATTGTACAAGGGAAGGGACATCATCAAAGAAGCAAGATATGATCCTGAGGCCACTAAACTGGACACCCAGACCCTAAAAATTTGTCAGTAAAAAAAACAGGATCAGTGATTGAGCCCATAGGTTCCACACCCCCTGGGAATGAATCTAACTTGGAGATGCAAACCCAAACTGTTATTCCCGTTTTTTGGGACCAACACCCCCAAAGTGGTCTGGTACCCCATAATCCTCCCACAGGGACCCTGAAAAAGAGGGGCAGATATTTCTTTTTTCCTGTAGACTGTTTTCATAATCCCATGAACTTCCAGAAGAATTTTTTTTACAATCAAAATATTTAGACTTTTAAAAATTTAAAAATGAACAACAATTTTAATATTTTAAATATCTGATAATTTTTCGTTTTATCATGTAAAATTTTTCCCCTCAGAAGTATTTTTCTTTTTTACAAAAACTCCGTATTTGATGGGTTTTGCTAAGTCAGTTTTTTTTATCCATTTTAAATGAAATGTACAAAACAAGGGTGTGAAAAATAGGGGCCGGACTTTGTGAATTCCGAAATTCCCCCACCAGTTATAATAAAAGTGGGCAGCCCAATTGTATTGTACCCGCAGGGGGGTCATTTCAGAAAGAACCTTTTAAAAAAAAGAGTCCGTTACGGGGCAGGCAGGTCAGTCCCATCCCCTTTGCAAGTATCTAGCTATTAAGGCTTTCTGCCATTGGGAAAATTTGAGTTCATTTGCATTAAAACATGAAAAAAATAAACAAATGTCTTTTTTTTGACAAAATTCCTTTTTTTACATTGGTAACTGTTACCGTAGGTTGTGTAGATTTTTTTCAGGGGCCGCTTTCACATTGCCTTCCATTGTGGGTTTCCCCCCGTGTATTGTAGTCATGTATTTTCGTTTTTTAAAGGTTTTCACGGGAGGTCTTTTTAAAAGAAGACTGATTGATTGATTTTTTTGTCATGTTTGGGAACAAGCTACCTTGCAGTGAAAAAAACATAAAAAATGAATTGAGCTGCATTTCCAATAAAAAACTTGTGGTTGTTTTGACTTCTTTAACAAATGAGCAAACCCAAAGGGAAAAGAGGGAGAGTAATCAGGTTTAAAGCTTTTATTTTTTTTGTTTACAGGGGTTTTAAAATTTCAATATCCTCATTTCCTGGTGAAATTTGTTTTAATGTGTTTGACGTAATTTATCAGCTGTAAAATAAAACTCTTTGAAAAATTTTGGGTACCTATTACTGCCTAAAAGAATATTTGTTCCCAACATTTTCTGTATTCGAATCGAGAGTTGTACAAATGATGACCGCTATCTCTGGTTGGACTTTTTGTTTATTTACTGACAGAGTCTCTTTAAAGTGGACTGCCGTGTACTGTGTGTGTTAAGGGAGCAATTCTGTCATCTGTTTGCAAACATCCATGAATTGATTTGTTCAGCATGTTTGTTATTGCCAACTGTCGGAAAGGAAAGGTCATAAAGTCCTGGGATTCAGCGATTAAGAGTCTTCAGCAAACATTACACCTTCAGGCAGATAATCACAGCCAGCAGAGTGCCACACTGCTTTTGTTAAAATTGATGTGGTCGGAGTTTGCACCTTCAACTTAGTAGCTTCTAGCATTTTGTGTTGTGTTAACAGTCCCTACCTGACAAACGACAGCTCTTTCCTGGTTGGACTTTCTATCTTTGTCTTTTCTGACAATCATTTGTTTTATTTTACAAGCAAATCCTTGCAGAAAACCCTGTAGAAATTGTAAAATAAAATAAAGTTTCTCAGCTAACAAAAATGTATTTGTTATTATTCTACAAACTAGGAGTTTTTTCATCTGTGCTAAAGTACAATTTTTGGAATGTTGGACAATAGAAAATCCAAATACATTGTTAGTTTGTTTGTAAATAGTGTATAGTTCATAAGTATTTAGTCAGTGAAATAATTGTCATTAGTGTGGCTTTCAAACAAAGTGTGCTAGCATTGAAATTCAATAAATGATATGAGCTTTTAATGTAAACATTCATGTTGAAAAGGCACATATTATTTATGTGTTGTACCTTTCAATTAGTTGTCTTCGCCTTGGTTTATTGGTTGTTGTGGTTGGCCTGGTGAGTTGGAACTTGGCCAATCACGGGCTTCACTTTGAACATTTAGATTAGTTTGGTGGCGCCTGAGCAGTAGAGTAGGAGCTTCGCTTAAATGTGAAAGTTTAGTGAATTGATTATAAAGTAAGTGGAATTCGTTTATCCTTAAAGTATATTGTTTATATGTTTACATTTGTAATTTGATATATATATATATATTTAGTACTGTTTCTAAATATTGACGTTTGAAGAAGTTAAAGTATAGTTGAACAGACGCTTATATGGAGTTTCTACATTGTTTGTTATGTAATTGTATATCGTATTAATATACTT
>NW_024382061.1:0-7146 GCF_016835505.1 Polypterus senegalus
ACCAAAAAGGAAAAAGAATAAAACATAAATGCTTAAACCTTTAATTACTATAACTGGCGTTTGCAAACCCACTCCCCACCATACTTTTTACCTTTATAGTTCCTAAAATACACATCCCCCATTCACGCACATCAGAGACATTCTGCTCCTAAAAACTTGTCTCCATTCTCATTTATTATTATTAAAAAAAGAGCATCTTTCCTGAAACTTGATCGGGGTTTAGAGGAAAATGTTTTGCACATTTATGATAGCTTTAAACAAAAGTGGAACATCTTATTTATTTTAAACCCCAATTACACATATTGATAATTATCTTTCTTTGTCATGTGAGAAACTGTCCCCTTTTAAATCCACTCTCATCCAATTAATACCTTCTTAAAAGTATGGCCAGTACTTACAGGAAGGTAACAGGGGGCATCTTCTCATTGCAAAGTTATGATTAAATGTATTTGTTCCTTTTCCAACTTGAATTAAGCTCTTTTTACATTTTAGGCTATTTGTGTACACCATTTACAGTTTCTTTTTAAACACTAGCTTATCCCGTGGGTTCGTAATTGAATCTAGATTTATAAAATGATTTCAATAATTTCATTAATATCTGTATGTTTTGGCACACGGCATGATACTTTTGCAGTATAGATGGTTGCCAAACCATAAGCCATTTAGACAAAGTGATAGGGACAAGCTCCTAGCTCATAAACTAACTTTTTAACAGGAGGACAATCGTGTAATTTGGATTTCACCGGGCTGCTATTATGCCATTAAAGATTTCTACAATTATTTTACTGGCGAGTCGAGCCTTTATGGATTTTATCTGAACTGACACTGTTCATCTATAAGTTTTTGACTCGAGACCGCTGGATGTGTGACTCATCAGACAAGGTAAATGCATGCCTGCATGTATCAACTTTTAATCGCAGTTCTTCCATAGCTTTTGAAAAGTACTGTTTCTAATGGCTAACAACAACAACAACATTTATTTATATAGCACATTTTCTACAAACAGTAGCTCAAAGTGCTTTACATATTAAAGAATAGAAAAATGAAAGACATAATTAAAAAAAATAAATCAACATTAACATGAATAAAGTAAGGTTCAATGGCCGGGGACAGAAAAAAAAAAAAACTCAGGCGGCGGAGAAAAAAAAAAAATCTGAGGATTCCAGACCATGATCCCGCCCAGTCCCCTCGGGGCATTCTACCTAACATAATGAAACAGTCCTCTTTGGATTTAGGATTCTCAGGGAAAAGGCTGATGATGATGTTGGTCACGTAGACTTCTTCCTTTTAATCCGTCCATCATTGTTGGAGCATCATAAAAGCTTTGAGTAGGTGGAGGTGGGCCAGGCCACCACCAAAAAAAACGGAAAAAGAAACAAAAAAGAGTGGGGGTCAGTACCGATTTTAGAGCCACCATGAATAGTTGTTATAATGAATTGAACATACAGAGTATCAGGATTAAGTTAAATTACGATTAAAATGAAGTTATAAAAGGCCATGTTAAAGTATGTTTTTTCAGCATGTTTTAAACTGCTCTACTGTATTAAACCTGTGAATTCCTATTGGCAGGCTTTTCCCAAAAGGGTGCATAAAGCAAAAGGGCCCAGCCTCACCACCTTTTTTTAAGTTTTGTTCTTGGAATTCTAAGGAGACACTCATTTGAGGATCTGAGGTTACGATTTGGAATATAAGGTGTCAGACATTCCGATATATAAGATGGGGCGAGATTATTTAAGGCTTTATAAACCATTAAGAAATTTTAAAGTCAATTCTGAATGACAAGGTAACCAGTGTAGTGACATCAAACGGAGTAATGTGTTCTGATTTTCTTTTCCTAGTTAGGATTCTAGCAGCTGCATTCTGCACTAGTTGAAAACGATTTATATCTTTTGGGTAGTCCTGAGAGGAGTGCGTTACAGTAATCAGTGACTGAAAAAAAAACGCGTGAACTAATTTCTCAGCATCTTTCAGTGATATAAGAGGTCTAACTTTACTTATGTTTCTTAAGTAAAAAAATGCTGTCCTAATGATCCGTTAATATTGATTTAAAATTCAGATTACAGTCAACAATCACCCCTAAGCTTTTTACCTCCGTCTTGACTTTTAATCCTAATGTACCCAGTTTATTTCTAATAGCCTCATTGTATCCATTATTGCTGATCACTAAAATTTCAGTTTTCTCTTTATTTAACTTGAAAAATTACTATTCATCCATTCTGAGATACTAGTCAGACATTGTGTTAGTGAATCAATGGGAATGGGTCATCATGTGCTATTGATAAGTACACCCTTGTGTCACCCAGCATAGCTGTGGTAGCTCACGTTGTGCCCTGAGATAATCTGCCCCTAAGGAGGCATGTAGATTGAGAAGAGCACGGACCAGGATAGAGCCTTGTGGTACACCATATTGGATATCATGTGTCTTGAGTTGAAATTTCCCCACAACTAACAAAATATTTTCTCCCTGTCAGGTAGGGGTTCAAACCAATTTAAGACCCTGCCAGAGGCCCACCCATTGACTAAGGCGATTTTAAGAATGTTGCGATCAATGGTGTCAAATGCACACTCAGATCTAAGAGGATGAGAACAGATAAATGGCCTCTGTCTGCATTTACCCATTAAGTCATTTTACTACTTTAAGAGTGCAGTTTCTGTGCTGTGATTTGTTCTAAAACCTGACTGGAAATTTATCAAGAATAGTATGTTTATTTGGGGGGTCATTTAACTGAATAATGACTGCCTTCTCTAGAACTTCTTAAGAAGGGCAAGTTAGAGATGGGTCTAAAATTTCAAGAGCCCAGGGTCAAGATTATGTTTCTTAAGTAGGGGTTTAACTACAGCAGTCTTAAGACAGTCTGGGGGAAAACCCGTATCTAGTAGCAATTTACTATGTCAAGAACATTATCAATTATACGCCTGATACTTCTTTGAAAAAACCTTGTTGGTTCGGGTCAAACACGCCAGGTGGAGGGTTTTAATTGAGATATTATTTTTTTTAAATCAGGTAAATCTATCCTAGTGAAAGAGTTTAAATTTTTTTATAACAGGATGTTGGGGTTTAGGGGGGTCCTTGGTTTTGGGGAGATATACTATGTTGTTCTAATATCATTAATTTTTGATTGAAGAATACAGCGACAACCTCACAGGTTTCACTGGAAGCACTTGGAGGCATTCCTTTGAGCTACCTGGTTTAGTAGGCAATCAATTGTTGAAAATAAGACTCAGGATTACTAGCATTGTTATTTATAATATTAGAGAAATAGAGCGCTCTCAAGACCGGACAGTGTTATTGTATTCTGTTATTTTGACTTTTAATATTTCTTGGTGGATAGTAAGTTTACTCTTCCTCCATTGGCGTCAGCTCTCGGCATTTCTCTTTAAATCAGACACTCTTTGGGTCTTCCATGGTATAACAATGCTAGAATTTTTTCACTGTCTTTTCAGTTAACTATGTCAACAGCAGCTCTCACTTTAGGGAAATTAAATCTTTCCACCTTACTATTTACATTATCCCGCTATTATAGCTGGCACTATAAATGGACTGATGTTAAAATGTTTGTAAGTTTTAAAAATCTGCAATCAAAAAGCGTTTTTTAACAATATCTTCTCATGAGTGCTTTTATCATTATTTCATATTAAAAATAGAAAAAAATGGTCTGATAGACTCGTATCAATGATCTGTTTTACATCAACTTTCCCGTCCTTTAGTAATCACTAAGTCTAGCATTAACCCTGCTTTATGTGTAGGTGATTTTAAGGTTGTCTCAAATCAAAAGAAACCAGGAGGTTCATAAATTCTTTTACTTTTAGATCACACTGATTATCTATGAAAATTAAAGTCGCAACTATTAGGAGTGTGTTAAAGTAGTAATTAAAATTGACATTAAGTCAGAGATTCCTCAAAAAGCGCCGCGTTATATTTGGGGGGTCTATACACGGATAAATTTGGAACTTGAGAATCTCCATGAATAACAAGCTGAGATACTCAAAGGACTTGAACTTCACCAAACGACATCTTTACATTTAATCAGCTCGGTAAATGTTAGAATCCGCCCCCTTTTTCCTGGCGGTTGAATGAGTAAAACTGTAATCCGGGCAGATTCGATTAAAACTGCGCGCATCTAATTCAGTCCGTTTCATTTAGTGCAATAAGATCTATTTTTTTATCACTAATAAGATCGTTGATAAAAAGTTTTGTTAGTTAAAAACTCTGACATTTAATAGTTTCCATATTTAATGTTTTGATGCAGGAGATGAGTACTATGTGCGTTATTGTTATTTGGAATAGGAACTAAATTATTATTAAGGCCGCTCTGTTATTTTTTTTAATCTCGATCTGTTTTTTTAGTTTTAATCATTGTTCCTCTAAAATAGTGATTTAATTAGATTATGGAGTTTATGCCGTATTTCCGGTTTTTCGTGCATTGAGATTGCTTATTACAGTATTAATGGTGTGCACTTTTAACGAAGACTCTATTAAACATTCATATGCCTGGCACAGCAGTATTATTTGAGGGTTAAGAGCAGAGATAGATAGTCAAGAAAACGAATTACCTTCGATATGTTTTCGGAGGGACCCGATGCTAAACTGTTCGGATGCAGGCCATCAGCTGAATTTAATTTATTTAATTACAGTGTTCTAACACGGCATTTGCTTTTCAGGCAGGTTTTGGACTTTGTACGGCATCTGATTAATCTGTGTTGTCCATTCGGGTGCCGTCTCACTTTATTCTGGACAACCAGTCTCGTGTCTATAAGTTTAAAAACTTTTGTTATACAATTTATTTTGTCCGTTTTAGTTTCGTCTTTTATTCCCACATTTTGTACTAGTGCTTTGGACTTAACAGTCCAACCTGCCTAATTATTGCAGAAGCTGCTACAATTACCAGCAGCTATCTGTTTTTTATTTTATTTATTATTGTCCCATGCACTATGGCCCATGTTACAAGCCCGCCTTATTGTACTTTTTCAGGATTGATTAATATCCCCATTCCAATTAGGGCCAGGCATTCTATGGCAGTATTACTGTCCGGGAGTCCATGACTGTACATGCAACCATCCTGATACACTCAGCATCTGACCAAGACCTTCCATGCCGTCATTATCAGAAGCATAATTTTTATATATCTGTTATATTATAAATATGATACGGTTAATAAATTATCCACAGTCCTGCCGACTACCCCATTTTGTTTCTTTTAATAATTGCATTACCGAAAAATAAAGAGATATGATATTAAAAGTGATAACTCTCCCATAGTGATACTGGTAAAAATCACATAAAGAAAATAAGTTAGCTTTCTTTACTGACGATTTCATTGGCATTACAAAGAGGAAGCCATAATAGCATGACAATATCAAGGTGGGATCTTGATGTATACAATCTGCCATTTTCCGTTGCTGCTCTGAAAGGATTGACAGAAGTTTAAACAGCTACGGCTCATCAAGAAGAGTACAGGATCTTCTAAGGACCTCTTTCATAAGTAATCAAGTAAAGCCCCTCACTCTTGCAGCCTCCATGAATAATCCCAGAACACCCTTCAATTGTTCTAAGGTCCTCAAGCTCCCTTAATTTTATTTATTTATTTATGTTTACTTTTATGGGATTTATTTAAAGCATCTAACACTCCATACGATCAAGTCAAACTTAACAAAACTAAATTCAATTGAACCCCACCCTTGAGAAAAGAAAGGAAGGCCAACAGCCAGAATGAAACTTTAAAGTAGAAGAAGTAAAGGGAAGAGAATCCTTTACACCAATTTAAATGCTTATTCTAAAATGTTATCGATGAGATCCTGACAGGTTTTAAAAAAAGTTCTGCGCAGATCACCTAAGTGAGACTTTGATTTTTTTTCCAGTTTCAAATATTATATAACATCAGTTACCTACTGACTTAACAGAGGTGGGCTGGGATTCGTTCAGTTGAGTAAGATATGTCTACATTCATGCTAGTAGTGAAATAAAAGCGATCACAGTTTGTTTGCCCTTCTCTACTTGAAGCCCCTCTGTGAGCCCACCACACACAGCTGTTACAGGATTAGGAGGGTTTGTGACACCAAGGCTGTCTCATAGGCATTTCAAGATTTTGGTCCAGAATGATGTTAATTTGGTGTGGACCAGTGAGGCTTGAGCTTCGATTGCAGCGTTTGCAGGTTGGATCTTGGCCTCGAAACATTTTGGACAATTTAAATATGATAGATGTGCTTCGATAAAAAATTTTATGTTTAATAATTGACTGCTTTGCCCATATGAAGTGAGAGAATTCTCTGCATGGCTGCCGTCCACTCCTTTTCTTGAAATGTTGAGGGAGAGATCCTTTTCCCACTGTACTCTTGGATCTTTAAAAGAAAGGGATTTTAAAATGTTTTAATATATTACAGAAATGCTTCTGTGTCCTCAAGACTGATCAATATCTCTTCTAGAATAGAAATAGCTGGGAGGTCAGGAAAACTGGGCAGATTTTGTTTAGCAAAATTTCTAATTTGAAGACAGTGGAAAAATTGTGTTGATGGGAAACTAAATTTAGAGTGTAATTGTTCATAGCATGCAAAGACATTATTTATATACAAATCTCTAAATGATTTAATCCCATATGTTTTCCAAACATTAAAAGCGGTGTAGTTTGAGAGAGTAGGAAAAGTGGTCATCATGTAGAGGTGCCCAGATAAAATATTCTCTAACTTGAAGTGCTCCCTACATTGGTTCCATATTCTGATATGAAGGACTATTGGGTTGTTTGCTATTGGCGATGACTTGTACTTACTGGGTACAAAGCAAAGAATATAAAGAAGTGCTGTAGGATTTCACTTCTATTACAGACCTAACCTGGGTGTTCATCAATTTGTGTCAATGTCCACATTTTTATAGCTTGTATATTTGCTGCCCAGTAATAAAATTGAAAATCGGGTAGAACCATGCCACCTTCTGTTGTAGCTCACTGTAGGGTCACTGATGTTGGAGATTGAATTTCAAAATGTTATATTGAATCTAATTTCTAAATGATTTCAATGTAGATGATATTGTGAAACAGAAGTTGAAGATATTCATCTTGATAGTGTTAATTCTCCCTGCAAAGTAGATGGAGGGCAGACCATCTATTTAACATTTTTTAATTTTGTCCAAATTTGTAACAGCAAAATTTTTTA
>NW_024382062.1:0-13533 GCF_016835505.1 Polypterus senegalus
TTTTAGGAAAAACTTATTTCAAATTTCCTTTTTGCAAAGGTGTCAAAACCGCTTTTGCAAACACACCACACTACCTGAGCTCGGCATCGATTGGGGAGGTGGGCTCTGGGAGATTTATTCAACTGTTGGGGAGTCAGCGTTATGACCCTTAACCTGACAAACAGAATCGTCTGTTTAATCAAATTCAGCCGGGAATCTATTATAAATCGGATAACCCTTAACTTTGTGCGATAAAATTTTTGCAAGGTGAAAAGTCTTGCGGAGTCTACAGATGTTAAACAAATCTATTAAATTGACTTTTTAGCACCCGGAAAGTGGTTGCTAGACACTGGACAAAGGCCATGATTGGGGCACATTCAAAACACCACTTTTTGGGTCTATAAAAGTGTTCAGACTGGTCCATTACTCAGCGGGCCCGTTAATACTGAAAGAGGACACAGAATCTTGTGGAAACATCAAGGATCACGGTATGGCATATTTTGATTATTATATCTAAACAAGTATGTTTTAGAAAACGGATGGATGAATCCTTATATTTTATTCTTACTTAATAATTTCCAAGTTTATTCTCAAGTGCGTGCTTCAGCCTCGTTTAATGTAGGCATGGCGCGTATAATATAAGATGTAGCATTTATATCCATCTATCTGCGTTACGACGTTAATGTACAAATTCATAGGACTAAAACAAACAATATTAGCTTTTTCATCCCGAAAAGGGCTTTACAATCCAATAGTTTTTGTCCGGCGTCTGAAAATTCAAACAGAACCTCTTCTCTGAGAATACTCAGGCATGGTTTAAAAGCGCGGGCCCGGTTGTGTATCACCCTGGCGTAGTAAGAGGTCAGTATTCTAAACCCACGTCAGAAGGGTCCCGTTTGTGAAATCGCGTATTTCTTCCGAATCGGGCTTACTGTAGCAGGGAATGTCTGCACCAGGTCCGCATGTTTTTAAAAGTCTGGGATATCGAAACTTTTTAACTTTATAAACTCTTTTTTACAACCGGTTGGAGACAGCCCCAATGATGAACGGATCAGGAGCATATATCGAAGCGAATGCTAATAGACATAAGGCAACTGTGTTTTCATTTTATTTCGCTTAAATGAAAAGTTATTATTTACGGGAAAATAGCCCCACAAAGGCCCGGGGGATTTTAGACGTGCGAGTAATATAATTAAGTTATTTTTAAAAGTAATCCCACACTGCACAAAAGACAGATTCCAGTGTGTTTTAGGATTTGCTGCGGTCAGTGATGATTTTAATTTTTTTTCCCTTAAAATCATTTTTTATAACATAGGAGCCTTTGACAAAGGAAAACTCTGTAAAAACACTTGTGCATTTAAACGGAGATTTAAAAGCAGGTTTCTACCTTAGACAGATTCTCACCTTAACCCAGTTTTGTCGTGCATGTAAAGCACTCACTGTTGTTACACTAGCACAAAATTGATATTTTCTGCTACTCAAAAACTAAAATTATTTCTATTAACACATGTGATAACTGGAAAACATTTAACTATTTTTAATTAAAAGTTAAACAGAAAGCTCAATTATGATTTTGTTTTGTCATGCTGAGGGTCCTAGGAGTGACACTTGTGCTTTATACTCTCTTATGTAGACCTTAACACATATTCTTATCAAAATAGTTCATCACTCCCCAATTCCTGTAACTTCAGGTAATTAGACAGAGCTCCATAACAGGCAAGAGAAAGTATTATAATCAAATACACAGAGCCATAAACAAAAGCACTGAACACCACACAACCTGGTATTGCTAGATGTATTTTGTTACCTGGAGAAAGAAAACATTTTTAGTAGTCACGTAAAATGACCAGTTGCTACTTAAAATAAAGCATCTTTAGAAAATAATGCATCAAAAGCATCTTTGTAAGGACCGATTTTAAAACATAAGAAAAATCCTTGTTTCCAAAAGAGTTCTCCCATTTTTCCAGCAGTTTTCTTGACTGATCTCATTTTAAATGATAATAGCCAGTATAAAGTCCCTAAAGGAACTGGGTAGGAACTGGAGACATCTGATATCTTCTATCATATCTTTTTTGCGAACAGAGTTTTTCATAACAGTTTTAATCGAGTCCTTAACGTTTTTGAAAGTAGACCACTATTACCAATATGTCCTTTTTAAAATTAATGATATACCATAGATGCATATTTTATTATAATTACTTAACTTTATCAACTTTATCTAACTCAATATTTATTTTCTAGTATCAGAATGTAGTTCCAAGTTATTTTTTTTCGTTCAATAGATGTATTTTTCATATTTGATTCTTTGTTTTCACATCTTGAGCACCCTTTTGTTGCAGCGTCCCTAGGGCCATCCCCAGTTTGAGAACTACGGTTGTAGGGGATTATTTGTAAAACACTCTGTGGCACTTCAAGCTAATTAAGATTTCCTTGGTTATTCAGCCGTTCATGGTGTTCCATTTTGACTTATAAATTGTATTTATTCTCTTTATTTACTAAACATTTTATATTTTGAATAAAACAGTTATCTTGTTCAGGCTTTAATTTAAAACCGCATTTTCATCAACAGGCTATAATCACTTTGGTATTTAGGATGCTTTGTATATTACAAAGTTTTAGAAATTCTGTTAATGCTTGGTAATAGCCTTCCATTTTACATCAGTAATGAACCCCTGAAAATAAGAACGGTTATAGTAGGTTATAGGAGCCTGTACACTACAGGGCCGATGATTAGGCTTATACTGGACACGTTTTGGCAAATCAGGATGGACATTTTAGTAAATAGTTACATAATATTATATGTGTTTGCACAAGGGTTAAAATTTACTAAAACTTTGGTTTTTTTCTTTCTTTTAGTTAGTCCAGGTTACATAGGACAGCTATCATTGAAAACTGCTTTTCCTCTGTTTGTGAAAAGCACCCTTGTTTTGGTAGCATTTAGGGGTGAAGGGAATGTAAGTTTAAACTGTGATTCAAGAGTCAACAAGTGTCTGCAAACGTCTTGAATCGAGTCAAAGGACCGGGGGTTTGTGCAGGGATCATAGTCAGGGTCAGAGTTAAAGTTAGACATTATTTTTCCCAAAATGTAACATTGGTTTCGCCCATATCACAAATATAAGATAGTAAAAACTAAAATTTAAAATACTAAGTCACAGAGGGGATTAAAAAAATAATTAAGACCGGATCACAAGGGATCACCCAAAACCACAGCACACTACAACAGAACCTACGTTTTCCGGGATATTATCAGCTAAACTGTCATCTGTTTTCCAGTTCCACGGGTTGCAAGAGTTAGGAAAAACATTTTTAACATCTGCTAGTATGAGGCTAATTAACATTAGCGGTTATTGTAGAATCTTATCTGGAACTAAAAGTCAGGTTTGTGTTCCTCCTGATTCAGGAAGAACATTAAATATTGGAGTTTAGAATATGAACTAGACTGGTAAGGACATTTATGCCTAAATAAATAAATAAAGTTATTATGAAATAATTACATGAAAAAGTGGATTTATAAAGGAGTTATTACAATTTGAAAAACTGCTGTGATGTATAAAAACATTTTATAGGTGACAAACCACAGAAAAGAAACCTTTTGAAATAAATAAGCTTTTTGGCATGTAGTCTGGAATAGTCTGAATATGTCTTAAAGAGTTCATTTTAATAAACAAAAGGCAATTAAAAATATTAAATAGTAAAACCCGAATAAAACATACAGAAGTAATATTAATGATATCAAATTGTGTTATACTAATGGGCACCGTGATCTATTTATAAGGATTATTTAATTTAGCTATAAACAAATGATTGGTTGCATTTTGCTTTGAAATTAACATTGGTTTGATACCGCTTTTAGTGAAATTAGAATGCAAGACAAACTTCATACACTTATCATCAAATATTGCGGATGCAGCTAGAGCACCGACCCTGTTTTATTTTAACCTTTGACAGGGAAGTGGTATCAAATGCGAGACGAAATAAAGCACCGACATGCTAATCTAAAATAGATATACCCAAGACAGCTAGAATATGACCTGGCACTCAACTCCACATTTTGACCAACTAAAGGGTCTTTACTTAATTGTCGTGAACTTCCTGTGGGTGCTAGTGGATCCGTGAATGGAGAGTGCAAAGATTCTAGAATCCTTATTTGTAATGGTCCATAGACGGAGATTCAGTACCCAGTTCAGTGTTAACCAGTCATAGACATGATGTTCAAAATTCACCTAGGTTTTTCAGAAGAGATAGGACAGCGCGGTGTGTGTTCTGTATTCTCTTTTCAGGACATATTCACAATGACCATACCCAGACCTTAGGTTTTTTTATGCAGAAGTCATAAAAAGACCCGAATAAGAGACATCCAACAAAAATGTTCTTGACACAAAGGAGGCCCAATCAGGCCGTGGGTGAGTCACAAAGAGTCTTTGCTCTCAAGCGGCCCGGATTTGTTGGCTATAAAAAAATTTTCAACTACCCTCCATCCTTGACGGCGTAAAGAAATTAGGTTAGAATTTAAAATCAAATGGTACTTTTATTGGTCATTTTCAAAAACAATATTAAAATTGAAGAGGTTTTACCAACCACTAAAACATATTACAACTTAACAGCCGTGATTAAAAGCAGACAAAACTGGTGATCTCACCGGTACATTCAGTTCAGACACTTCATCTGATTTCCAGACGATACCCATAAAACCTGAAGGTCCATCAGACCTATTAGGTCCATAAATGCTTTAGAGAAAGTCTCAGTTTCAGGTATTTTTGGAGTAAGAGTCAGTCCATGTTATGAAAGGCTTGTACAACTCTAACCCTGAATAGACTGTCTATTTTTCCAACATCGCATAAGCACTTTGTACAAAGGCGTGAATCTGATGAAAAGTAGAAAGATGTTGAAGCAGCACAGAGTCTTTATGACTAGACTCCCCGAGCCACGGTTTGCGGAAAACAGACAGCCGTCAGCTGTTGCTGAGTCAAGTCATAAGTCAAACAGACACGAGGGTCGCGGTCTGGCTGGGTTGGTCTATTAAAACATCCCTGCCCGGTACTTTTAGGTGCCTATGCTATTATATCCGTGCAGAACTGTAACAAACTTGAACAGCTATTGAGCTCTCTTTAAAATGTCTCAATCAGGTCCGCTGCTTGTTCAGGGCCAGGTCTGCACAATCCCATCCTTGGGTGATATGTTCCAAACGGGCTGGTGCCTGTACCAGGTCATCCACGGCTCCAATGGCTATCTCTCACTGCTAGGGAGCCCTGGAATACACAAGATACAAAAATGTCAGGTACTGCGCGGTTCTGTGAAACGATCCGACTAATACATATCACCATGGTACTCTGAGGCTCAGGATCCTAGATCTGGTCAGTTCAAGGCATAAGAAGGTTCACAAGAAGATTATCTGGAGGCGGCTGTTAGTCGAGTACTCGAGGCCGGGCACGATACCCCCAGGTCAAAACAGGCTATCGTGAGGTGCCTGCCTGGTCCTTAGACCATCATGCCTGATCAGGAGCATAGCCGGAGAGATGTTGATTGTTAATCCCCGCTCAAAACATCGTTGTTGAAATTCTTATAGCCTGAACAAATCCAGGCCGCTTAAAAGACTTGAAAAGAAGACTCCAACCCACCGGCCTGATTACCCTTTGTGTCAAGAACATTTTGATGATGTCTCTTATTCTGGGTTCAGAAATGTACTTCTGCATAAAAAACCTAAGGTCTCGGGAGTATGGTCATTGTGAATAGTGAATACAGAAAAAGAGAATACAGAACACACAATCAAGACTTGTCCTATCTCTTCTGAAAACCCTAGGTGAATCTTTTGAACACTGCGTCCTATGACTGTGGGTTAACATTGTGACACAGGTGCTATCTCCGCTATATGGACCATTACAGAGCAAAGATTCTAGAACTTTGCACTCTCCATTACGAGAGATCCATAGCAACCTACAGGAAGTTCGACAATTATAAAGACCCTTAGTTGGTCATTTCGTGAATCATGGGTTAGTGCCCAGGTCCATTCTAAAAACATCTTCGATTATATCTATTTCGTTAGCATGCTCCATGCTTCGTTCATTTTCAATATAGGTGGTATACTTCCCGTCAAAAGGCTAAATAAAACAGGAGATCCGAGATACTCCTATTGCATCCGCAATATTTGTTATTATGTATAGGTTTGTCTTGCATTCTAATTTTAAAGCGGGTATCAAACTATTGTTAATTTCAAAGCAAAATGCAACCAATCATTTTGTTTATAACTAAATTAAATAATCCTTATACATAGATCCCGGTGTTGATGCTAATACTTAACACTAATTGATATCATTAAATGATACTTCTGTGTTTTATTCGGGCCCATTATTTATTATTTTAATTTGCTTTTTGTTTTATTAAAAATGAACTCTTTAAGACATATTCAGACTATTCCAGATCACTTACGTCAAAAAAAAGCTTATTTATTTCAAAAGGTTTTTCGTGCTGGTTTTGTCACCTATCAATGTTTTTATACATCACAGCAGTTTTCAAATTGTAACAATAACCTTTTATAAATCCACTTTTTTCGTAATTATTTATTTGCTAATTAACTTTTATTTATTTATTTAGGCATAAATGTCCTTACCAGTCTAGTTCATATTCTAAACTCCAATATTTAATATTCTTCCTGAATCAGGAGGAACGCAAAACCTGACTTTTAGTTCCAGATATTCTAATAACTGCTCATGTTAATCAGCTCCCCATACTAGAAGAGGTGCTAAATAACGTTTTTCCCTAACTCTTGCAACCTGCGGAACTGGTAAACAGATGACAGTTTACTGATAATATACCTCAGAAAACGTGAGGTTCTGTTGTAGTGTGCTGTGATTTTGGGTGTGATCCCTTGTTGATCCGGTCTTAATTATGTTTCTAATCTCCTCTGTGACTTAGTATTTGAAATTTTAGTTTTACTATCTTATATTTGTAGGATATGGGCGAGTCAATGTTAAGCATTTTGGAATAATAATGTTCAGCTTAACTCCTTGCCCCTTTTCTGACTATGATCCCTGCACAAACCTGGTCCTTTGACTCGTATTCAAGACGCTATAAGACACTTGTTGACTCTGAATCACAGTTTAAACTTACATTCCTTCACCTGAATGCTAATGTTCCGTGTGCCACAAACAGAGGGGAAAAGTAAGCCAATGATAGCTGTCCTATGTAACCTGACTAATCTAAAAAGAGAGAATAAACCACAAAGTTTTAGTAAAATTTTAATCCTTGTAAAAACACATATAATATTATGTAACTATTTACTAAAAAAAATTTCCATCCTGGATTTGGCTTAACGTGTCCAGTATAAGCCTAATCATCGGCCCCAGTGTACACAGGCTCCTATAAATCCATTATAACCATTCTATTTTCAGGGGTTCATAACTGATGTAAAATGGAAGGCTATCACATTAACAGAATTTCTAAAACTTTGTATTATACAAAGTTATCCTAAGTACCAAGTGATTATAGCCTGTTGATGAAAATGCGGTTTTAAATTTTCAAACAAATAACTGTTTTCTATTCAAAATATAAACAAGTTTAGTAAATAAAGAGAGACTAAATACAATTTATAAATAAATGGAACACCGATGAACGCAAGGCTGAATAACCAAGGAAATCTGACTTAGCTTGAAGTGCCACAGAGTCAGCCTTACAACAATCCCTACAACCGCAGTTTCAAATCAGGTAAGGGCCTCTAGGGGCAACAAAAAGGCAGAAGATGAAAAAACAAAAGAATCAAATATGAAAATATCTATTGAACCGAAAACAAAATAACTTGAACTACATTCTGATACTAGAAAATAAATATTGAGTTAGATAAAAGTTGATAAAAGTTAAGTAATTATAATAAAATATGCATCTATGGTATATCATTAATTTGTGACACATTGGTAAATAGTGGTTCACTAAAAACAAAAAAACGCTAAGGGCCTGATTAAACTGTTATGAAAAACTCTGTTCGCGAAAAAAGATATGCTAGAAGATATCAGATGTCTCCAGTTCCTACCAGTTCCTTTACGGACTTTATACTGGCTATTATCATTTAAATGAGATCAGCCTAAGAAAACTGGAAAAAATGGGCAGAACTCTTTTGGAAACAAGGATTTTTCTTATGTTTTAAAATCGGTCCTTTACAAAGATGTTTTAGATGCTTTATTTTCTAAAGATGTTTTATTTTCATGTTAAAGCAACTGGTCACTTTACGTGATCATTAAAAATGTTTTTTTCTTTTTTTTTCTTCTTTTCTCCAGGTAACAAAATACATCTAGCAATAACAGGTTGTGTGGTATGCTCAGTGCTTTTGTTTTATGGCACTGTGTATCTGACCTATAATAGATTTTCTTTGTGTGGCCTGTTATGGAGCTCACTCTGTCTAATTACCTCCGAAGTTAAGCAGGAATTGGGAAGTGGACAGAACTATTTTGGTAAGAATATGTGTTAAGGTCTACATAAGAGTATAAAGGGCACAAGTGTCACCCCAGGACCCTAGCATGACAAACAAAAAATCATAATTGAGCTTTTCTGTTTAACTTTTTAATTAAAAATAGTGAAAATGCTTTCCAGTTATCACCTGTGTTAATAGAAATAATTTTAGTTTTTTGAGTAGACAGAAAATATCAATTTTGTGCTAGTGTAACAACAGTGAGTGCTTTTACATGCACGTACAAAACTGGGTTAAGGTGAGTAATCTGTCTTAAGGTAGAAACCTGCTTTCTTAAATCTCCGTTTTAATGCACAAGTGTATTTACAGAGTTTTCCTTTGTCAAAAGGCTCCTATGTTATAGAAATGAGCTAAGGAAAAATTAAAATCATCACTGACCGCAGCAAATCCTAAAACACACGTGGAATCTGTCTCTTGTGCAGTGTGGGATTACTTTTAAAAATAACTTAATTATATTACTCGCACGTCTAAAATCACCCGGCCTTTGTGGGGCTACTATTCCGTATTAAAATAATTACTTTTCATTTAGCGAAATGAATGAAAACACAGTTGCCTTATGTCTATTAAGCATTCGCTGATATATGCTCCTGGATCCCGTTCATCATTGGAGGCTGTCTCCAACCGGTTGTAACAAATGAGAGTTTATAAAGTTAAAATGTTTCGATATCCCAGACTTTTAAAACATGCGGACCCTGGTGCAGACATTCCCCTGCTACAGTAAGCCCGATTCGAAAGAGTACGCATTTCACAAACGGGACCCTTCTGTACGTAGTTCAGAATACTGACCTCTTACTACGCCAGCGCTGATACACAACCGGCCTGCGCTTTTAAACCATGCCTGAGTATTCTCAGAGAAGAGGCTCTGTTTGAATTTTCAGACGCCGAGACAAAAACTACTTGATTGTAAAGCCCTTTTCGGTATGAAAAAGCTAATATTGTTTGCTTCAGTCCTATGAATTTGTACATTAATCGTCGTACACGCAGATAGATGGATATAAATGCTACATCTTATATTATACGCTCATGCGTCTACACGAGCGCGCACGCGACGCAAGAATGCGCACTTGAGAATAAACTTGGAAATTATTCATAGTAAGAATAAAATATAAGGGTTCATCCATCCGTTTTCTAAAACATACTTGTTTGGCGATATAATAATCAAAAATATGCCATACCGTGATCCTTGATGTTTCCGACGAGATTCGGTGTCCTCTTTCAGTATTAACGGCCTGCTGAGTAATGGACCAGTCTGAACACTTTTATAGACCCAAAAAGCTGGGTGTTTTGGAATGTGCCCCAATCATTTTAATCGGACATCCGTATAATGGCCTTTGTCCGGTGTCTAGGCACCACTTTCGGCGGACGCTAAAAAAGTCAGGAATTTGGTTAATAGATTTGTTTAAACATCTGTACGTATCTCCGCAAGACCTTTTCACCTTTGCAAAAATTTTGTTCCGGTCACAAAGTTAAGGGTTATCCGGAATTTGATTAATAGATTCCGTTGTAACTGGTAGATTTGATTAAACAGACGCATTCTGTTTTGCTCCGAGGTTAAAGGTCATCAAAGCGGCTCAGGCCGTTTATGATGGAAGTGCCACCGATTCCCCAAAGACCACAGCCCGAGATATCCGCTCTGATTAAGGCATTCAAACTTTTAGAAAAAACTAAACGCCTTTCTTCATGAGGGGAGGATTAACAGGGGTAGAAAAAGGGTTGGTTTTAGATCGATTTTAATACAAATTATAAATATATTAATTCATTTAGCATTTAGACGTCTCCAATGTGCTTTAAAAGGGAACTGCTGCATCTTATTTAACTGTGTGATGTTTAAAGGACTTATAGCGAACTAGTTATCACGTTTTTTACACGTTATCATGAAAGCCTTTAACTTTTTAAGAAACATGCGTCGGGGGATTGAATTGTGTATCTGAGTGCTAAGCGCATGGGGATGGGGGCTTACGTTCAGCTGATGAAAAGCATGTACGCTCCTGGACTGAATCAGCGCTGAGCGGGCGTGGGAGGTGGGGTTTTGGCATCTGTGTTAAGACAATCGCGCACGCTTCAGTAGGGTCTGAATCAATCCTCGTCAGCGCTGCAGGGACATACAGGCTGCAGTTTACAGCTACGTATCTTTTCGGAGGCTGCGTAGAGCTTCGGCCCTGACCATTTCGCGAGCGCGCGGGGGGCTGTCTGATCTGAGAGCCGGACAGCTTGTATTTCAGTGTGCCTGCGGGGCTGCGCAGAGACTGCTTGTCTTTCTGTGTGCGATGTTGAAAGGCTTTTTTTAAACTCAGAGCCTGTCTGTGAGATGGCTGTTGTTCTGTGAAAAGGCTTGATCTGTAAGTGGGCTTAGGTAAAAAATAAAAAGTGGCATACAAATGATATAGCATCGATTAGATAGATAGATATTTTAAAAATAATTGTTACATAGATATAAGGATTCTTACCCAAAGCAATATTGGCAGGAACGGAGCATGTGTGTGTGTGTGTGTGTGTGTGTGTTTATGTCCTCGAAAATGGCCCAGGAAGTGGAGGGGCCAGACATCATGTGCTGCGGTGAGGCTTAGGCAGGCCATTCAGTCTGGGTATGGATAGGAACATGCCTGAACTTGTCCAGGGACCGGCTGCAGCATGCCTGAACCTGTCTTTGGAAGAGGGGTGGGGGGCTGGGAAGTGGTGGGGTGGTGATGGGTTCAAGGGGGGCCTAGGCAGCCCTTGGGCATGTCTGAACTTGCCCTAGTGAGATGGGGCAATGCAGGTGGCCAAGCAGGGGCGGGGTGGGTGGGGTTCAAGGAGGGTGGGGGCATCCATCAAATTGCCCTTGACAGCTTCCTGGGGAAAACAGATGGCTGGGCTAAAGGTCAACAAACAACCGGTGGTTGGGGTGGGGACTTCCTGTCATTAATCAACAGGGGCCCGGATCAAGGTCATCCAAGGTCAACAAAACAACCGGTGGTGGGGAGGGACTTCCTGAAAGGTCACAAGGTCAACTAACAACAGATGGTGGGTGGGGGCGGGACTTCCGGTCTTCGATTAAAAAGGGGCGTGGTTTAATCTCATCAATCAAACTCGGATTAAATTTTGACAGAAGCCGCCTGACATTATACTACTATCAGTATTTTAATTTAACACAAACTCCTTTAAGTTCAGTGCTGTGCAATCTTGTCTTACCTTATCACCAAGATTAATTATCCCTCAGTAACCGAGTGGAAATAACTCGACTTACAATGATTATCCCAGCCATCCTAGTAATAAATGTAAGCACCTGAGTGCTGTTGCAGTGTGAAAGATCAAGCTTTTTTTGTTAAACGCACATCACAGATAATGATGATAAAAATAATAATAATGCATAAAAATAGCATAAGAGCTCTTAATATTTTTTTTGATTCACTAGGCCTGCATATTATGGATTTTAGAGCTGCAGAAAATGAAGAGTTTTATTTTCAGTATATTCAGAACAACAGACTACATTTCAAAGTGCTATGCGTGACTGCCCCCTGCTGTCAATGGAAATGAAATACCAACATTTGCTTATGTCGATAAATAGTCATATAACTTTTTTTTATTACAGTATTCCTACTTATTAATTCTGTCTTATTTTATAATTCCTTTAGACATCTTTGTATTCACTTATGTTTGTGCACAAATTTAAATATTATGACCCTCTTTTAACCTGAAATCATTCCATTGTCTGTTTTCGGAAGAGTTGCATAGAACTATAAATGTGTAACAGGAAGGTTCCCTGTATGTTTAGGGAATCTTGTTTTGTTAAATTAGTAAGCAGTACATCAAGAAACTATGTCAGGACCCCGGATAGACTTGAACTATAATCTAAATAGGCCTCACATGTCCCCCTGTCCCAATTGTCTTAGGAATTACAAGCCTTTTATTCAAATGTCCCACTGTCACAGGTATAGGAACCCCAACTAATAATCCCTAAGCTACTCCTACAATACATTCTAAATTTTGACTTCTTTTAAATAATTTTATTTAATACATCACCTTTCTATAGCAAACAACAGGCAATCTGCAAATTAAGATTCAAAGTACAACTTATTATACATATTGTAACCCTTCGTGCCCACAGCAGAGCAGAAAAGAAGCCTTTGAACTGCAGCCTGCCAGATACAGGACAAAATAAGTGGCAAAGCAGAGGGGCGGAGCCCAGTGGAACATAGGAGGAGTGTGGGAGATTCAAGAGGATAACTGAAGACAGGATCATGAGAGGATGGAAGAAAACAGTGCTACCTAGAGCAGTGTGTGAGGCTACAGGCACTTGTGATTTTCTTGTTTTGATCGCTGCCGGGACCTTACCATCAGCCTGACAAGAGGGACACTCACTGTGGTAGGGACTGCATTGCATTAATAAAGCAAGAAGCTCCAGCATGCATGAAAAGCTTACTGGGTGTCCTGTGTGGTTCCTTCAAGGATCGATACAATATTTTACAACCTTGTGATTCAGAGTCCAGATCATTGACCACAACACCATATAGTAGTCTGTTTCAATCAACTGAGTAACATTCATATATGTATAACATTCTCTAACCTTGCAAATTCATTTCAGAATCATGGAGGTGTGACAGCATTAATTGCAGGACAGAAACCAACCTTGGACATTGCAGGACTTACAATCAGAGGGCTGAATTACAATTTAAGTAATGCTTATATTTTTGGGAGTTGAAGCCCTCAGAGACACTGGATAATGCATGCACTCCATGCAGACAGTGGCTGGGCCCAGTGGATCTGATATTGTTGGGCTACTGATGTTTGTGAAACCACATTTAAAGCATCTTTCTAGAATAATCTTTCAGTTTCAACCAATTGCATAAATTCTCTGATGATTCTGCACTTATGGGGTGTATTGATAAAGGGGATGAGACAGAGGAGAGGTCAGGTGGAAAAGTTTCTTTCTTGGTGCAAAGAGTATTATCTGCAACTTAACATCAGCAAAACCAAGTAACTGCTTATTGACTTTCAGTGCACCAAAGAGCCTCTATGACCTATAAGCTATTCAATGAGTAGATGTAAAAGTGGTCCATTCCTGCAAGTACTTGGGGTCCACATTAATGACAGGTTGGACTGGTCTCAGAAAAAAG
>NW_024382063.1:0-1143 GCF_016835505.1 Polypterus senegalus
AAGAGTTACCAGACAGTTGGGAAACTACTGCAGAAAGGGTGACAGCAAGAAGGGTGCTTGGCATGACATCTGGACAGAGGAAGAAGGACAAGTAAACCTAGTGTGAGAGGAAGTGTACTGTGCCGATATTTAAGAATAAGGGGGATGTGCAGGAGCTGTGGTATTGTATGAAGAAGTTGGGAGTGGCAGAGAAATATGCAAAAGTTGTACAGGATATGTGTGACAGTGGTAAGGTCTGCGGTAGGTGTGACGGATGCATTCCAGGTGGAGGTGGGATTACGTCAGGGATCAGTTCTAAACCCATTCTTATCTGCAATGGTGATGGACAGGTTAACAGATGAGATTAGACAGGAGTCCCCGTGGACTATGATGTTTGCTGATGACATTGCGATCTGTAGCAATGGTAGGGAGTAGAGTGAGGAGACCCTGGAGAGGTGGGGATATGCTCCAGAGAGGAGAGGAATGAAGGTCAGTAGGAACAAGACAGAATACATGTGTGTAAATGTGAGGGAGGTCAGTGGAATGGTGAGGATGCAAAGAGTAGAGTTGGCGAAGGTGGATGAATTTTAATACTTGGGATCAACAGTACAGAGTAATGGAGATTGTGGAAGAGAGGTGAAAAAGAGAGTGCAGGCAGGGTGGAATGGATGGCGAAGAGAGTCAGGAGTAATTTGTGACAGACGGGTATCAGCAAGAGTGAAAAGGGAGGTCTACAGGACATTAGTGAGACCAGCTATGTTATATGGATTGGAGACGGTGGCACTGACCAGAAAGCAGGAGACAGAGTTGGAGGTAGCAGAGTTAAAGATGCTAAAATTTGCAATGGGTGTGACGAGGATGGATAGGATTAGAAATGAGGGTCAGCTCAAATCCAGCAGCAGTATACTGATACAAAGAAACAATATTAAATTAAATAGTAATAAAAATGAAAAGAATTAAAATAAAATTAATGTTCGCATTTACTCCCGGTGGAATTGAAGAGTCGCATAGTGTGGGGGAGGAACGATCTCTTTAGTCTGTCAGTGGAACAGGACAGTGACAAAAGTCTGTCATTGAAGCTACTCCTCTGTCTGGAGATGACACTGTTATGTGGATGCAGTGGAATCTTCATGATTGACAGGAGTTTGCTTAGTGCCCGTCGCT
>NW_024382064.1:0-5566 GCF_016835505.1 Polypterus senegalus
TGTTACTTGTTCATTACGTTATAGGCAAAACATTCTCAACCTTTTTAATGTATGGTTTGAGGAAATGATCCTTATCTATACTAATAAAAGGCAAAGCCCTCACTGAATGACTGACTCACTCACTCCTCACTCACCCCCACTCACTCACTGACTTATCACTAATTCTCCAACTTCCGTGTAGGGTAGAGGCTGAAATTTGGTAGGCTCATTCCTTACAGCACTTACAAAGTTAAGCAGGTTTCATTTCGAAATTCTATACAACGGTCATAACAGTCAACAAGCGTCCACCATGTTGAACTTTCTTATTCTGCCTCATCTTCACAAAATTTGGTAGGCAGTTTCCCCTCCTAACGAAACCAATGTACATACTTATTTGGTTGGTATAGCGCCACTGTCAGTAGCCATATTGAACTTTCTAATGTCACTAATTCTCCAAATTCCGTTGAGGTAGAAGGCTGAAATTTGGTACTTTTTGGTGGTATGATGCCACTGTCACCCACCATATTGAACTTTTCAACAGTCTTTGTTACTTATGGGCCCATCTTAAAGAAATTTGATACTGGTTCCCAGCGCTAACTGAATCCTATTTACATACATACAGTGGTGTAAAAAACTATTTCCCCTTCCTGATTTCTTATTCTTTTGCATGTTTGTCACACAAAATGTTTCTGATTATCAAACACATTTAACCATTAGTCAATATAACACAAGTAAACACAAAATGCAGTTTTTAAATGATGGTTTTTATTATTTAGGGAGAAAAAACCAAACCTACATGGCCCTGTGTAAAAAAAGTAATTCCCCTGAACCTAATAACTGGTTGGGCCACCCTTAGCACAATAACTGCAATCAGCGTTCGCGATAACTTGCAATGAGTCTTTTACAGGCTCTGGAGGAATTTTGGCCAAAATCTTTGCAGAATTGTTGTAATTCAGCTTTATTTGAGGTTTTCTAGCATGAACCGCCTTTTTAGGTCATGCCATAGCATCTCAATTGGATTGGGTCAGGACTTTGACTAGGCCACTCAAGTCTTCATTTTGTTTTCTTCAGTCATTCAGAGGTGGATTTGCTGGTGTGTTTTTGGGTCATTGTCCTTTTGCAGCACCAAGATGCGCTTCGGGTTGAGTTGGCGAACAGATGGCGGACATTCTCCTTCAGGATTTTTGGTACACAGTAGAATTCATGGTTCAATCTATCACAGCAAACCTTCGGTCCTGGAAGCAACAAAACAACCCCAGACCCTCCACTACCACCACCATATTTTACTGTTGGTTTGATGCTCTTTTTCTGAAACGTGTTCCTTTTATGCCAGATGTAACGGGGCATTTGCCTTCCAAAAAGTTCAACTTTTGTCTCATCAGTCCACAAGGTATTTTCCCAAAATCTTGGCAATCTTGAGATGTTTCTTAGCAAAATTGGGGACCTTGTTCTTTTTGCTTAACAGTGGTTTGTGTCTTGGAAATCTGCAATGCGGGCCCTTTTTTCCCGTCTCTTTCTTATGGTGGAGTCATGAACACTGACCTTAATTGGGCAAGTGGGCCTGCAGTTCTTTAGCGTTGTCCTGTGGTCTTCTGTGACCTCTCGGATGAGTCGTCTCTGCGCTCTTGGGTAATTTTGGTGGGCCCGCCACTCCTGGGAAGGTTCACCACTGTTCCATGTTTTGCCTTTTTGTGGATAATGGCTCTCACTAAGGTTGCTGGAGCCCCAAAGCTTTAGAAATGGCTTTAAAACCTTTACCAGACTGATAGATCTCAATGACTTCTGTTCTCATTTGTTCCTGAATTTCTTTGGATCTTGGCATGATGTCTAGTTTTAGGTGCTTTTGGTCTACTTCTCTGTGTCAGGCAGCCCCTATTGAAGTGATTTCTTGATTGAAACAGGTGTGGCGGTAATCAGGCCGGGGGGTGGCTCTGGAGTGAACTCGGGTGTGATACACCACAGTTAGGTGATTTTTTAACAAGGGGGGAATTACTTTTCCCCAGGGGCCATGTAGGTTTGGATTTTTCTCCTAAATAATAAAAACCATCATTTAAAAAATACATTTGTGTTTACTTGTGTTATATTTGACTAATGGTTAAATGTGTTTGATGATCAGAAACATTTTGTGTGACAAACATGCAAGAATAAAGAAATCAGGGGAAAGGGCAAATAGTTTTCACACCACTATATCGTCCATAGCCTGCAGCTGGGGCACCGTGTGAGCGGTGTTGGTTCCCCATCCCAGCGCCTCCCGTTGTTGGCTGCCTGCCTATATAAGGCCGTCCATCACTCCAGTCTCTACATTCCCTTCCTTGCTTTTTCCCGCGATTCCGTCTCCCCGCTGATAACTACAGCCTTTTTATTTAATCCATGGCTTCTCCGCTGTTTTATTGTTGTTTATTATAATTATAGTTGTGTGTAGGTATTTTGACTTACTTTACATTGCTCAGGGACCCATTTCCTTTATCATTCCCTGTACCCCTTAACATGTCTTCGAGGTGATCACCATCGATCAAAGAACTATCACTAACTGAGTGGTTTCCATGCCCAGAGATGGCAACTACCTTTTCCATTCTCTTTTGTTACATATTGCGGCCATATCAGGCTCACTCTTGATATCGGAGGAACATTCTGTCTCATGTATTGAATGACTGGGACAGGTTCAAAGTTGGACTGATGGGGGTACAGGAGATAATTATACTACACAGGAGCACTAGAAGAGTGAAATCTTAAGCCCTTCCTTACTCTGGGGGTGGTTGATGGCTGCCACGGGTGTTGGTTGTTGGTTTGCTTTCAAGTGTCCCCGAAATCCCAAAAATTTTTTTACACCTTTGGACACCCGAATCCTCTTAAACATCTTAGATTACATGATGATTTCAGTAGTGGAACTTTGATTTTTATGAATGTTTAACACAAAAATTCCGGGCCCTCGAAAAACTAAATTCTTTCCCCCTTAAACTCTTTTTAAAACCCCCTTACCCTCCCCGAGCCTTTGTCTTCTAAATGTGCTGATAAAAGGGCTATTCCACCCCCCACCAATTTAGAACGTGCATGAACTTCTCAGCTCATGCCTTGATTGATATCTGGGGTGAAGGGGGTTTTTAAGTGAAATAATAGATGATTGTTTGGAACCGCATTTCATGTCTGTTCTTTTCTCAGTAATCTGTGTCAACCCAATTTTAAAACAGAAATTTTTTTTATATTCTGTAGTAGATGACAAAATGTAGGCATAAACTATATAATGTTGAAACCCTAAAAGTCAAATACAAAGAAACATTTTCTAAAGAATAACACAATTCACTTTTTTTAAAAACATATAACTGCAGAAAAAAAAACCCGCCTTAACATGGCTTTGACACCACTTTACTATCTGACTCCTGGTTAATAGATCAGCCCGCGGAATCAAGGGGCCTGGTTGATCCTGCCCCCCCCTTTTTAGAAGTAAACTGTTTTTCTTACTTTTTTAAAAAAAAACATACTTTTGATTTCAGTCTGAAAAGGGGTCAATTTATGATCTTTGAAAGGGGTTCTTTTTTTTTTTTATTCACTTTTCACTCTCTCATGCGTTCAAATCAATCCATAAAACCCCCACCCCAAGGGTTTTTTTTCACAAAAAACGGGCCCTATGCTCTGCAGTGTACCCGATGCATACTCGCCCCATGGTTCTGACACCAACGCTAAAACTCCCTTTTTACCCACCGTCACTTGCTTTTTTTTTTATTCAGTTTTTTTGATGTTCCGGTCTCCGCAGGGCTGTATCTTTTTTTTTGCCCCCTGCTCAGAAAAAGAATGGAAAAAACCAATTTTGGGGTATATAATCTAACCTCCCCATCTCCCCGTTGTTTCAAACACAGGAACATATTTTGGGTGTAAAAGTATAACAAAGTGCATTTTATTCAAGTGCATTTTTTTCCATTTTTCCTGTAAGTAGTGTCACACTTCTCTCTTTTGTGTTTCTATTTCACCCCCTGAAAGAAAAAACAATATTGGAAAAATTGCCTTGCAAAAATTATTTCGAAAAGTGATGGGGTTTTAAAATTAATGCAGGAACTGGAAATTCTCTGATCGGGACCTTCCCAGGGAAGAAAATACAGTGTCAGGGGCTCATTCAGTGTAATAGAAACCATAGCACAAAAGGTGTGTACGGCAACAAGTACCGGGGTAAATTAGGAAGGGCGGTCCTTTGTGTGGGGAAATTTTGTTTTGAAATTTATGATTTTTATGCCGGAATGAAAATCTTCACTTCTTAGCATTGCACCAGCAAGATTAAGTATCATAAACCTACTGTATCTTGCTTTCTTTTTCGGGTTTTACAGGGTTTTGAATAAAAGTCACTTGTTTTGTTTTTTGGAAATAAAAATGTCTCGTGCACTTTTTTTGGGATTACGTGTATTTTTAGGCCCCTTTGAGCAGTATAAAAGTATTTAAAGTATAACAAAACAACGGGCAGATGGAAGTGTCTGATGATTGCTATAGCGCCCGAAATTACTGCCCTTTTCTATTCTTTCGTGCCCGGGTACAAAGAAACAGAATACGGGGCCCCAAGCTCTGCAGTGTACCCGATGCATACTTACCCTCCCCCCCGGTTCTGACCACAGGCGCTGGGGGCTGTCTTCTTAAAAATCTCACGTCACTTGATTTTTTTTTTTTTCAGTTTTGTGGGTTCCTGCCAGTCGATCGGGTGTTGTTTTTAAATAATTTGCATTAGTGGTTATTTTTCACATATATTGTCTTTCTTTCATGTGTAATAGAAACCCAGCATGGGGAAATGTGTACACTACTTCTTACAGGAAAAGCGTAAAAATGCGAAAAAAAATGCCGCCACACCAATATATTTCCTGTGTTTTTAAAAGGGGAATGGGGGGTTTTGTGTTCGCCCCAAGTTCTGGTCTTTACCATTCTTTCCTCCATGTCCCCGCATAAAAGAAAAAGCATACCAACTGCGGGGGGGAGGCCCAAAAAAAAAATGCGATGAGTCGAAGAAGGCGCTTGCCCGTTTCAAGGCCCCATGGGGCGTTTTGGGGTCGTGGGCAGAAGGGGTTTTTGAAAAAACCCCTTTAATTTGTAAAGATTTTGGCGACGGAAATGAAAAAAAAAAAAAGAACCTTTAAAAGATCATAAATTTCCCCGGGTTTTGCGAAAACAAAATTTTTTATTTAAAAAGAAGAAAACATTTTTTTTAAACTCCAAAGAAGGGGGAGGATTTGAACCCAAAATTTGACCCTTATTAAGCGGGGGTATTTTTTTTGCCCACTTCTAAATTGGGCAATATGATTAAAAGGGGCTTTTTTAGGTTTGTTTGAAAAAAGGCGAATTGGGTTTTTTTGGAAATGTTTTTAAAAATTGGCTTTAGGGTTTTCAAACTTATTATTTGACGGTTTTTTCAAACCGTTAAAAAAAGGGGTTTTTGTTTTAACAAGGTAAAATACTGTGAACGAGGCGTGGTTAAACGGCAAACCAAACCCTCCCCCCCAAAAAACTGGGTTTGGGAAATTTACCCTATGCGTTTGGGGGCCCAAAAATAACTCCCTTCGGCAAACCCCAACGGAGGGCAAGGTTGGGATTTCAAAAGAAAACCCTTGGCACT
>NW_024382065.1:0-21610 GCF_016835505.1 Polypterus senegalus
ATTTCCCCAAAAAAGTTCTTAACCATAAATTTTCTGGGGGGTTTTATCATTTTTGAACTGTTTTTACCATAGTTTTGACTTTACACAGCTTTGGTTGAAAATAGCCTTATTTCACCCAACGGTTTCTGGCCAAATTCACTTTGTGTACACATTTGACGCCTTGTTTTTTCCCGCAGGAAACTGTTCAAAACAGTTCATTTCGAAAAAAATTCGCAGATGTGTTTCAAGTCATTTCATCTTTCACAACTAAGTTAAAACTCATTAAATTTAACTCAACTTCAGTTTTGCCCAATGCAACTCAATGGGATTTTCAAAAACTGGTTTTAGATTTGAAATTCACTTTTAAAAAAAGTTGGGGAAAACCCTCAAACGTTCTTAACCATAAGGGTACTGGGGTTTCATCAATTTGAACTGCCTTTACCCGGTATTTTTACTTTCCACAGGTTAGGTTGAAGGTAACCTGACTTCATCATAACACTTTTTTAAGACCTAAAAAAACTTTGTGTAAAATCTGTGACGGCTTGTTTTCCTCAAAAAAACTTTCAAAACAGTTCATTTTAGTAAAAAATATGTCACAGATGTGTTTCAAGTGGTTTTCCCGAAATTAAAAACTTTGAGTTTCACTCCTTCGTTTGTCCATTGCAAGTTAATGGGGTTTCAAAAAAATGAGTTTAAGATGTAAGTGCACTTTGAAAACAGTTGGAAACCATAAACAGTTGTAACCATAAGGGGACTGGGGATTTCATCATTTAGAACTGTTTTACATATATTTTTACTTTACACAGCGTTAGAGTTGAATGTATCCTTATTTCACCATAAGGGGTTTTGGGCCAAATTCACTTTGTGTAAACATGTGGCCTTGTTTTCCACCAGGAAAAAGTTCAAAATAGTTCATTTTTGTAAAAACTATGGCAGATGTATTTCAAAAGGTTTTACAACATGAAGTTAAGACTCATTGAGTTTCACTCACCTTCAGTTTTGTCCATTTTCAAGTTAATAGGGGGGTTTGAGTGTTGAAATACTTTAAAAACAGTTGTGAAACCCTCCCAAAAAATTCTTAACCATAAGGGTACTGGGGGGTTCATCATTTAGAACTGCCTTTACCAGAGTATTTTGACTTTACGAGTTGGTTGAAGGTAACCTGAATTCACCATACGCGTTTCAAAAGGGGTGAAAATCACTTTGTGTAAAATGTGTGACCCCTTTTTTTTCCCCCAAAGGGAAAATGCAAAAAAGTTATTTTTTAAAAACTAAGGGTGTTTTTCAAAATGGTTTCTAAAATAGAAGTTAAGACTCATTGAGTTTCACTCAACTTTAGATTTGGCCAAATGCAAGTCAAGGATTTCAAAAAGTAAAGTTTAGAGATGTTAGAAGTCACACTTTGAAAAACAGTTCAAGGCTCCATCAAGCAGTTCTTAACCATAAAGGGTACTGGGGGTTTCATCATTTTAGAACTACCTTTACCAGGTATTTTGACTTTCCACAGGTTAGAGTTGAGTTAACCTGGATTCATCGCAACACTTTTCAAGACCTGAAAACGCTTTGGCGTACTACATATATGACGGCTTGTTTTCCACCAAACTGTTCAAACAGTTCATTTCTGTAAAACTATATGTCGCAGATGTGTTTAAGTGGTTTAACAACATAGAAGTTAAGACTCATTAAATTTAACTCAACTTCAGTTCTTGCCCAATGCAACTCAATACAGAATTTGAAGATTGAGTTTGAGATGTTGAATTGCACTTTGAAAAACAATTGGAAACCATCCAAACAGTTCTTAACCATAAGGGTGCACAGAGTTTCATCATTTAGAACTGCTTTTACCAGAGTATTTTGACTTTACACAGCGTTAGAGTTGAAGGTAACCTATAAGGCGTCACACATGTGTACACAAAGTTATTTTCAGGCCCTGAAACGCGTTATGGTGAGAAATCGCCACCTTCAGCTCTAGCGATCATGTAAGAATCAAGGTATGGTAAAAGCACAGTTCGTAATAGCCCTTATGGGCCGGCCCTGTTACTGTTTTCAAAGTGCAATTCAACATCTCAAAATAACGTTAGAAATTCCCAGGTTGCATTTGGGCAAAAACGAGATGGTTAAATTTAATGAGTCTAAATTCTATGTTGTGAAGAGCCACTGGCTACATCTGTGACGCTACTGAAATGAACTGTTTGGTACAGTTTCAGTGAAAACTTTCGTCTATGTGGCTACACAAAATTTCCAGGCCTAACGTTATGGTGAAACAAATTTTCAACTTTCTGGCGGCTGATAATAAGTCAAATATCGTAAGCACAGTTCTAAGTATGAAATCCCCAGTACTATGAAACGGATAATTTCTAACTGTTTTCAAAGTGCCTCCCAACATCTCAAACTCACTTTTTGAAACACTGTTTTGTTGGAGTAAATCTAAGGGTTGGGTGAAATCTTTCTTTTCTAGCAAAAAACATCAGTGACATAGTTTTTGCAGAAATGAACTGTTTTGAACGGTTTCCTGGAAACAAGGCGTCACACGTAGTGTAAAACAGTTGTTTCGGGCCCACAACAGCGTTATGGTGAAATGGAGTTACCTTCAGCTCTAGCAATGTCAAATCAAAGTACTCTGGTAAAAAGCAGTTCTAGGCGTCCCCAGCCATACTATGATTAGAGGTATTTGGATGGTTTCAACTATTTCAAGTGCGCATCTCAAACTCACTTTTGAAATCGCTTTGACTTGCATTGGGCCGTCAAAGTTCGGTGAAACAGTGGTCTTAACTTCTATGTTAATAACCCTTGAAACATCGGCGACGCCAGTTTTTCACAGAAATGGCTTTGTTTTTGATGGTTCCTGGTGGCAACATGGTGTCACACGTAATGTACTAGTTGTTTTCAGATGTGAAAAGTGTTATGATGAATTCGGTTACCTTCGCTCTAACATGAAAGTCAAATACTACAACCGAGCAGTTCTAAATGATGAGCGCAGTACCCGCGCATGAACTGTTTGAACTCAGTTTCACAACTGTTTTCAAAGTGCCTTCCCATCTCAAACTCACTTTGGGGAAATCCCCTGACTGCATTGGAGGCAAATCTAAGTTGAGTGAGCTCAGTAGTCTTTCTTTTCGATATTGTGAATCGCGAAAAACATCAATGACATAGTTTTTACAGAAATGAACTGTTTTGAACAGTTTCTGGTGGAAAACGAAGCGTCACACGTATTGGCAGAAAAACAAAGTTATTTTCCAGGCCTGAAGCGGCGTTATGGTGATAAGGTTTGCCTTCAACTCTAACGTAATGTAAAGTCAAACGCACCTGGCCAAAAAGCTTTCAGTTCCTGATAAAATCCCAGTACCACCGAACTGTTGGATTTCCCAACTGTTTTCAAGATGCACTTCATCTTGACTCACCACGAAATCCCCGTTAACTTGCAATGGACGAGAGCTGAGAGATTGAATGAAACTCAGTAGGTCTTAGCTTCACATATGTTATTAGTACTGAAATACATCTGGGCATGGTTTTCCTGAAATGAACTGTTTTGAACAGTTTCCTGGTGGAAAACAAGTAAGGCGTGCGCCACAAAGTTATTTTCAGGCCCTGAAGCGCGTTATGGTGAAATAAGGTTCCTTCAACTCTAGCTGTGTAAGATCATACCTCTGGTAAAAGCAGTTCACAAATGATGAAATCAGTACTTATGGTTAAGAACTGTTTGGATGGTTTCCTTAACTGTTTTCGAAGTGCACTTCAACATCTCAAACTCACTTTTGAAATACGCATTTGACAAATCTAAAGTTGAGTGAAACTCAATGAGTCTTAACTTCTATGTTGTGAAACCACTTGAAAAACATCAGCGACATAGTTTTTACGAAGAAATGAACTGTTTTGAATGAGTTTCCTGGTGGAAAACAAGGTGTCACACATGTGTACTGAAAGTTGTTTTCTGGGTCTTGAAGAGGTTATGATGAATTCAGGTTACCTTCAACTCTACTCTGTGGAAAGTCAAAATACTCTGGTAAAGGCAATTCTAAATGATGAAACACTGTACCCTTATTTAGAACTGTTTGGATGGTTTCACAACTGTTTTTCAAAGTGCACTTCATCTTAAACTCACACTTTGAAATCCCCATTAACTTGCATTGGACCAAACTGAAGTTGAGTGAAACTCAATGAGTCTTAACTTCTATGTTGTGAAACCACTTGAAACACTTCTGCGACATAGTTTTTTACAGAAATGAACTGTTTTGAACAGTTTCCTGGTGGAAAACAAGGTGTCACTCATATGTGTACACAAAGAGATTTTCAGGCCCTGAAGCGCTAGTTATGGTGAAATAAGGTTCCCTTCAACTCTAACGCTGTGTAAAGTCAAAATACTCTGGGTAAAAAGCAGTTCTAAATGATGAAATCCCCAGTACCCTTATGGTTTAAGAACTGTTTGGATGGTTTCCCCACTGTTTTTCAAAGTACAATTCAACATCTCAAACTCACTTTTTGAAATCCCCATTGAGTTGCATTGGGCAAAAACTGAAGTTGAGTGAAACTCAATGAGTCTTAACTTCTATGTTGTGAAACCACTTGAAACACATCTGTGACATAGTTTTTTACAGAAATGAACTGTTTTGAACAGTTTCCTTGTGGAAAACAAGCCGTCACAGATGTGTACACAAAGTTGTTTTCTAGGTTTTGAAAAGTGTTATGATGAAGTCAGGTTACCTTCATCTCTAACTCTGTGGAAAGTCAAAATACTCTGGTAAAGGCAGTTCTAAATAATGAAACCCCCAGTACCCTTATGGTTAAGAACTGTTTGGATGGTTTCCCAACTGTTTTTCAAAGTGCAATTCAACATCTCAAACTCAGCTTTTGAAAATCCTTTTGAGTTGCATTGGGCAAAAACTGAAGTTAAGTTAAATTTAATGAGTCTTAACTTCTATGTTGTGAAAGTTGAAACACTTGAAACACATCTGCGACATAGTTTTTTACAGAAATGAACTGTTTTGAACAGTTTCCTGGTGGAAAAAAAGGCGTCACACATGTGTACACAAAGTGAATTTCAGGCCCTGAAACGCGTTATGGTGAAATAAGGTTACGTTCAACTCTAACGCTGTGTGTAAAGTCAAAATACTGTGGTAAAAACAGTTCTAAAATGATGAAATCCCCAGTACCCTATATGGTTAAGAACTGTTTGGATGTTTTCCAAACTGTTTTCAAAGTGCACTTCACATCTTAAACTCACTTTTTGAAATCCCCATTAACTTGCAATGGACAAAAACTGAAGTTGAGTGAAACTCAATGAGTCTTAACTTCTATGTTGTGAAAACACTTGAAACACTTCTGCGACATAGTTTTTTACAGAAATGAACTGTTTTGAACAGTTTCCTGGTGGAATAACAAAGGCGTCACACATGTGTACACAAAGTGAATTTCAGGCCCTGAAACGCGTTATGGTGAAATAAGTTTACCTTCAACTCTAACGCTGTGTAAAGTCAAAATACTATGGTAAAAACAGTTCTAAATGATAAAATCCCCAGTACCCTTATGGTTAAGAACTGTTTGGATGGTTTCCCAACTGTTTTCATAGTGCACTTCACATCTTAAACTCACTTTTGAAATCCCCATTAACTCTGCAATGGACAAAACTGAAGTTGAGTGAAACTCAATGAGTCTTGAACTTCTATGTTGTGAAAACACTTGAAACACTTCTGCACATAGTTTTTACAGAAATGAACTGTTTTGAACAGTTTCCTGGTGGAAAACAAGCGTCACACATGTGTACACAAAGTTATTTTCAGGCCCTGAAGCGTTATGGTGAAATAAGGTTCCCTTCAACTCTAACGCTGTGTAAAGTCAAAATACTCTGGTAAAAGCAGTTCTAAATGATGAAATCCCCAGTACCCTTATGGTTAAGAACTGTTTGGATGGTTTCCCCACTGTTTTCAAAGTGCAATTCAACATCTCAAACTCACTTTTTGAAATCCCCTTTGAGCTTGCATTGGGCAAAAACTGAAGTTGAGTGAAACTCAATGAGTCTTAACTTCTATGTTGTGAAACCACTTGAAAAACATCAGCGACATAGTTTTTTACAGAAATGAACTGTTTTGAATAGTTTCCTGGTGGAAAACAAGGTGTCACACATGTGTACTGAAAGTTGTTTTCAGGTCTTGAAAAGTGTTATGATGAATTCAGGTTACCTTCAACTCTAACTCTGTGGAAAGTCAAAATACTCTGGTAAAGGCAGTTCTAAATGATGAAACCCTCAGTACCCTTATGGTTAAGAACTGTTTGGATGGTTTCCACAACTGTTTTCAAAGTGCAATTCAACATCTCAAACTCACCTTTTGAAATCCCCATTGACTTGCAATGGGCAAAAACTGAAGTTAAGTGAAACTCAATGAGTCTTAACTTCTATGTTGTGAAATCCACTTGAAACACATCTGCGACATAGTTTTACAGAAATGAACTGTTTTGAACAGTTTCCTGGTGGAAAACAAGGCGTCACACATGTGTAAACAAAGTTATTTTCAGGCCCTGAAACGCGTTATGGTGAAATAAGGTTACCTTCAACTCTAACGCTGTGTAAAGTCAAAATACTATGGTAAAACAGTTCTAAATGATGAAATCCCCAGTACCCTTATGGTTAAGAACTGTTTGGATGGTTTCCCAACTGTTTTTCAAAGTGCACTTCACATCTTAAACTCACTTTTGAAATCCCCATTAACTTGCAATGGACAAAAACTGAAGTTGAGTGAAACTCAATGAGTCTTAACTTCTATGTTGTGAAACCACTTGAAACACTTCTGCGACATAGTTTTTTACAGAAATGAACTGTTTTGAACAGTTTCCTGGTGGAAAACAAGCCGTCACACGTAATGTGTACACAAAGGTTGTTTTCAGGCCCTGAAACGCGTTATGGTGAAATAAGGTTACCTTCAACTCTAACAGCTGTGTAAAGTCAAAATACTCTGGTAAAGCAGTTCTAAATGATGAAATCCCCAGTACCCTTATGGTTAAGAACTGTTTGGATGGTTTCCCAACTGTTTTTCAAAGTGCACTTAAACATCTCAAACTCACTTTTTGAAATCCCTTTGACTTGCATTGGGCAAAAACTGAAGTTGAGTGAAACTCAATGAGTCTTAACTTCTATGTTTGAAAGAAAACACTTGAAACACATCTGCGACATAGTTTTTTACAGAAATGAACTGTTTTGAACAGTTTCCTGGTGGAAAAAAAGGCGTCACACATGTGTACACAAAGTGTTTTTCAGGCCCTGAAACGCGTTATGGTGAAATAAGGTTACCTTCAACTCTAACGCTGTGTAAAGTCAAAATACTCTGGTAAAAGCAGTTCTAAATGATGAAATCCCCAGTACCCATATGGTTAAGAACTGTTTGGATGTTTTCCCAACTGTTTTTCAAAGTGCACTTCAACATCTCACACTCACTTTTTGAAATCCCCATTTGACTTGCATTGGGCAAATCTGAAGTTGAGTGAAACTCAATGAGTCTTAACTTCTATGTTGTGAAACCACTTGAAAAACATCAGCGACATAGTTTTTTACAGAAATGAACTGTTTTGAATAGTTTCCTGGTGGAAAACAAGGTGTCACACATGTGTACTGAAAGTTGTTTTCAGGCCCTGAAACGGCGTTATGGTGAAATAAGGTTACCTTCAACTCTAACAGCTGTGTAAATAAAGTCAAAATACTCTGGTAAAAGCAGTTCTAAATGATGAAATCCCCAGTACCCTTATGGTTAAGAACTGTTTGGATGGTTTCCCAACTGTTTTCAAAGTGCACTTCAACATCTTAAACTCACTTTTGAAATCCCCATTAACTTGCAATGGACAAAAACTGAAGTTGAGTGAAACTCAATGAGTCTTAACTTCTATGTTGTGAAAACACTTGAAAAACATCAGCGACATAGTTTTTTACAGAAATGAACTGTTTTGAACAGTTTCCTGGTGGAAAACAAGGCGTCACACATGTGTAAACAAAGTTATTTTCAGGCCCTGAAAAGCGTTATGGTGAAATAAGGTTACCTTCAACTCTAACGCTGTGTAAAGTCAAAATACTCTGGTAAAAGCAGTTCTAAATGATGAAATCCCCAGTACCCTTAAGGTTAAGAACTGTTTGGATGGTTTCCCAACTGTTTTCAAAGTGCACTTCACATCTTAAACTCACTTTTGAAATCCCCATTAACTTGCAATGGACAAAAACTGAAGTTGAGTGAAACTCAATGAGTCTTAACTTCTATGTTGTGAAACCACTTGAAACACATCTGCGACATAGTTCTTTACAGAAATGAACTGTTTTGAACAGTTTCCTGGTGGAAAACAAGGCGTCACACATGTGTACACAAAGTTATTTTCAGGTTTTGAAAGCGCGTTATGCAGTGAAATTCAAGGTTACCTTCAACTCTAACTTTGTGAAAGTCAAAATACTCTAGTAAAACAGTTCTAAATGATGAAATCCCCAGTACCCTTATGGTTAAGAACTGTTTGGATGGTTTCCCAACTGTTTGTCAAAGTGCACTTCAACATCTCAAACTCACTTTTGAAATCCCATTGGCTTGCATTGGGCCCAAAACTGAAGTTGAGTGAAACTCAATGAGCCATAACTAATATGTTGTGAAACCACTTGAAACACATCTGCGACATAGTTCTTTACAGAAATGAACTGTTTTGAACAGTTTCCTGGTGGAAAACAAGCCGTCACACATGTGTACACAAAAGTGATTTTCAGGCCCTGAAAGCGTTATGGTGAATTCAAGTTACCTTCAAATCTAACTTTGTGAAAAGTCAAAATACTCTGGTAAAAGCAGTTCTAAATGATGAAATCCCCAGTACCCTTATGATTAAGAACTGTTTGGATGGTTTCCCAACTGTTTTTCAAAGTGCACTTCAACATCTCATACTCACTTTTTGAAATCCCCATTGACTTGCATTGGGCCAAAACTGAAGTTGAGTTAAACTCAATGAGTCTTAACTGCTATGTTGTGAAACCACTTGAAACACATCTGCGACATAGTTTTTGACAGAAATGAACTGTTTTGAGCAGTTTCCTGGTGGAAAACAAGCCGTTACACATGTGTACACAAAGTGATTTTCAGGCCCTGAAGCTAGCGTTATGGTGAAATTCAAGTTACCTTCAAATCTAACTTTGTGAAAGTCAAAATACTCTGGTAAAAGCAGTTCTAAATGATGAATCCCCAGTACCCTTATGGTTAAGAACTGTTTGGATGGTTTCCCAACTGTTTTTAAAAGTGCACTTCACATCTCAAACTCACTTTTGAAATCCCCATTGACTTGCATTGGCCAAAACTGAAGTTGAGTGAAACTCAATGAGTCCTTAACTTCTATGTTGTGAAAACCACTTGAAAACATCAGCGACATAGTTTTTTACAGAAATGAACTGTTTTGAACAGTTTCCTGGTGGAAAACAAGGCGTCACACATGTGTACACAAAGTTAATTTCAGGCCCTGAAGCAGCGTTATATGGTGAAATAAGGTTACCTTCAACTCTAACGCTGTGTAAAGTCAAAATACTCTGGTAAAAGCAGTTCTAAATGATGAAATCCCAGTACCCTTATGGTTAAGAACTGTTTGGATGGTTTCCCAACTGTTTTCAAAGTGCACTTCACATCTTAAACTCACTTTTGAAATCCCATTAACTTGCAATGGACAAAACTAAAGTTGAGTGAAACTCAATGAGTCTTAACTTCTATGTTGTGAAACCACTTGAAAAACATCAGCGACATAGTTTTACAGAAATGAACTGTTTTGAACAGTTTCCTGGTGGAAAACAAGGCGTCACACATGTGTACACAAAAAGTTGTTTTCAGGTCTTGAAAAGTGTTATGGTGAATTAAGGTTACCTTCAACTCTAACGCTGTGTAAAGTCAAAATACTCTGGTAAAAGCAGTTCTAAATGATGAAATCCCCAGTACCCTTATGGTTAAGAACTGTTTGGATGGTTTCAACTGTTTTTCAAAGTGCACTTCAACATCTCAAACTCACTTTTTGAAATCCCCTTTGACTTGCATTGGGCCAAATCTAAAGTTGAGTGAAACTCAATGAGTCTTAACTTCTATGTTGTGAAACCACTTGAAAAACATCAGTGACATAGTTTTTTACAGAAACGAACTGTTTTGAACAGTTTCCTGGTGGAAAACAAGGCGTCACACATGTGTACTGAAAGTTGTTTTCAGGCCCTGAAAAGTGTTATGATGAAATCAGGTTACCTTCAACTCTAACTCTGTGGAAAGTCAAAATACTCTGGTAAAGGCAGTTCTAAATGATGAAATCCCCAGTACCCTTATGGTTAAGAACTGTTTGATGGTTTCCCAACTGTTTTTCAAAGTGCAATTCAACATCTCAAACTCACTTTTTGAAATCCCCATTGAGTTGCATTGGGCAAAAACTGAAGTTGAGTGAAACTCAATGAGTCTTAACTTCTATGTTGTGAAACCACTTGAAAAACATCAGCGACATAGTTTTTTACAGAAATGAACTGTTTTGAACAGTTTCCTGGTGGAAAACAAGGCGTCACACATGTGTACACAAAGTGAATTTCAGGCCCTGAAACGCGTTATGGTGAAATAAGGTTACTCTTCAACTCTAACGCTGTGTAAAGTCAAAATACTCTGGTAAAAACAGTTCTAAATGATGAAATCCCCAGTACCCTTATGGTTAAGAACTGTTTGGATGGTTTCCCAACTGTTTTTCAAAGTGCACTTCACATCTTAAACTCACCTTTTGAAATCCCCATTAACTTGCAATGGACAAAACTGAAGTTGAGTGAAACTCAATGAGTCTTAACTTCTATGTTGTGAAAACACTTGAAACACATTCTGCGACATAGTTTTTACAGAAATGAACTGTTTTGAACAGTTTCCTGGTGGAAAACAAGGCGTCACACATGTGTACACAAAGTGAATTTCAGGCCCTGAAACAGCAAGTATGGTGAAATAAGTTTACCTTCAACTCTAACGCTGTGTAAAGTCAAAATACTATGGTAAAAACAGTTCTAAAATGATGAAATCCCCAGTACCCTTATGGTTAAGAACTGTTTGGATGGTTTCCCAACTGTTTTTCATAGTGCACTTCACATCTTAAACTCACTTTTTGAAATCCCCATTAACTTGCAATGGACAAAACTGAAGTTGAGTGAAACTCAATGAGTCTTAACTTCTATGTTGTGAAACCACTTGAAACACATCTGCGACATAGTTTTTACAGAAATGAACTGTTTTGAACAGTTTCCTGGTGGAAAACAAGGCGTCACACATGTGTACACAAAGTTATTTTCAGGCCTTGAAACGTGTTATGGTGAATTCAGGTTACCTTCAACTCTAACTCTGTGTAAAGTCAAAATACTCTGGTAAAGGCAGTTCTAAATGATGAAACACCCAGTACCCTTATGGTTAAGAACTGTTTGGATGGTTTCACAACTGTTTTTCAAAGTGCACTTCAACATCTCAAACTCACTTTTTGAAATCCCCATTGACTTGCATTGGGCAAAAACTGAAGTTGAGTGAAACTCAATGAGTCTTAACTTCTATGTTGTGAAACCACTTGAAAACACTTCTGCGACATATTTTTTACAGAAATGAACTGTTTTGAACAGTTTCCTGGTGGAAAACAAGGTGTCACATATGTGTACACAAAGTTATTTTCAGGCCCTGAAACGCTGTATGGTGAATTCAGGTTACCTTCAACTCTAACGCTGTGTAAAGTCAAAATACTCTGGTAAAAGCAGTTCTAAATGATGAAATCCCCAGTACCCTTATGGTTAAGAACTGTTTGGATGGTTTCCCAACTGTTTTTCAAAGTGCACTTCAACATCTCAAACTCACTTTTGAAATCCCCATTGACTTGCATTGGGCCAAAACTGAAGTTGAGTGAAACTCAATGAGTCTTAACTGCTATGTTGTGAAACCACTTGAAAACATCAGTGACATAGTATTTTACAGAAATGAACTGTTTTGAACAGTTTCCTTGTGGAAAACAAGGCGTCACACATGTGTACACAAAGTTGTTTTCAGGTTTTGAAAAGTGTTATGATGAAGTCAGGTTACCTTCATCTCTAACTCTGTGGAAAGTCAAAATACTCTGGTAAAGGCAGTTCTAAATGATGAAACCCCCAGTACCCTTATGGTTAAGAACTGTTTGGATGGTTTCCCAACTGTTTTTCAAAGTGCACTTCAACATCTCAAACTCACCTTTTGAAAATCCTTTGAGTTGCATTGGGCAAAAACTGAAGTTGAGTTAAATTTAATGAGTCTTAACTTCTATGTTGTGAAAGTTGAAACACTTGAAACACATCTGCGACATAGTTTTTTACAGAAATGAACTGTTTTGAACAGTTTCCTGGTGGATAAAAAGGCGTCACACATGTGTACACAAAGTGAATTTCAGGCCCTGAAACGCAAGTATGGTGAAATAAGGTTACCTTCAACTCTAACGCTGTGTAAAGTCAAAATACTATGGTAAAACAGTTCTAAATGATGAAATCCCCAGTACCCTTGGTTAAGAACTGTTTGTATGGTTTCCCAACTGTTTTTCAAAGTGCACTTCACATCTTAAACTCACTTTTTGAAATCCCCATTAACTTGCAATGGACAAAAACTGAAGTTGAGTGAAACTCAATGAGTCTTAACTTCTATGTTGTGAAAACACTTGAAACACTTCTGCGACATAGTTTTTTACAGAAATGAACTGTTTTGAACAGTTTCCTGGTGGAAAACAAGGCGTCACACATGTGTACACAAAGTGAATTTCAGGCCCTGAAACGCGTTATGGTGAAATAAGTTTACCTTCAACTCTAACGCTGTGTAAAGTCAAAATACTATGGTAAAAACAGTTCTAAATGATAAAATCCCCAGTACCCTTTATGGTTAAGAACTGTTTGGATGGTTTCCCAACTGTTTTTCATAGTGCACTTCACATCTTAAACTCACTTTTTGAAATCCCCATTAACTTGCAATGGACAAAAACTGAAGTTGAGTGAAACTCAATGAGTCTTAACTTCTATGTTGTGAAAACACTTGAAACACTTCTGCGACATAGTTTTTTACAGAAATGAACTGTTTTGAACAGTTTCCTGGTGGAAAACAAGGCGTCACACATGTGTACACAAAGTTATTTTCAGGCCCTGAAACGCGTTATGGTGAAATAAGGTTACCTTCAACTCTAACGCTGTGTAAAGTCAAAATACTCTGGTAAAAGCAGTTCTAAATGATGAAATCCCCAGTACCCTTATGGTTAAGAACTGTTTGGATGGTTTCCCAACTGTTTTTCAAAGTGCAATTCAACATCTCAAACTCACTTTTTGAAATCCCCTTTGAGTTGCATTGGGCAAAAACTGAAGTTGAGTGAAACTCAATGAGTCTTAACTTCTATGTTGTGAAACCACTTGAAACACATCTGTGACATAGTTTTTTACAGAAATGAACTGTTTTGAGAACAGTTTCCTGGTGGAAAACAAGGTGTCACACATGTGTACTGAAAGTTGTTTTCAGGTCTTGAAAAGTGTTATGATGAATTCAGGTTACCTTCAACTCTAACTCTGTGGAAAGTCAAAATACTCTGGTAAAGGCAGTTCTAAATGATGAAACTCCCAGTACCCTTATGGTTAAGAACTGTTTGGATGGTTTCCCAACTGTTTTTCAAAGTGCACTTCAACATCTCAAACTCACTTTTGAAATCCCCATTGACTTGCATTGGGCCAAAACTAAAGTTGAGTGAAACTCAATGAGTCTTAACTTCTATGTTGTGAATCCACTTGAAAAACATCAGTGACATAGTTTTTACAGAAATGAACTGTTTTGAACAGTTTCCTGGTGGAAAACAAGGCGTCACACATGTGTACACAAAGTGATTTTCAGGCCCTGAAACGCGTTATGGTGAAATCAGGTTACCTTCAACTCTAACGCTGTGTAAAAGTCAAAATACTCTGGTAAAAGCAGTTCTAAATGATGAAATCCCCAGTACCCTTATGGTTAAGAACTGTTTGGATGGTTTCCCAACTGTTTTTCAAAGTGCACTTCAACATCTCTCAAACTCACTTTTTGAAAATCCCATTGAGTTGCATTGGGCAAAACTGAAGTTGAGTTAAATTTAAGTAGTCTTAACTTCTATGTTGTGAAACCACTTGAAACACATCTGCGACATAGCTTTTACAGAAATGAACTGTTTTGAACAGTTTCCTGGTGGAAAACAAGGCGTCACACATGTGTACACAAAGTGAATTTCAGGCCCTGAAACGCGTTATGGTGAAATAAGTTTACCTTCAACTCTAACGCTGTGTAAAGTCAAAATACTATGGTAAAAACAGTTCTAAATGATAAAATCCCCAGTACCCTTATGGTTAAGAACTGTTTGGATGGTTTCCCAACTGTTTTTCATAGTGCACTTCACATCTTAAACTCACTTTTTGAAATCCCCATTGACTTGCATTGGGCCAAAACTGAAGTTGAGTGAAACTCAATGAGTCTTAACTGCTATGTTGTGAAACCACTTGAAACACATCTGCGACATAGTTTTTGACAGAAATGAACTGTTTTGAACAGTTTCCTGGTGGAAAACAAGCCGTTACACATGTGTACACAAAGTGATTTTCAGGCCCTGAAACGCGTTATGGGAAATTCAAGTTACCTTCAAATCTAACTTTGTGAAAAGTCAAAATACTCTGGTAAAAGCAGTTCTAAATGATGAATTCCCCAGTACCCTTATGATTAAGAACTGTTTGGATGGTTTCCCAACTGTTTTTCAAAGTGCACTTCAACATCTCATACTCACTTTTTGAAATCCCCATTGACTTGCATTGGGCCAAAACTGAAGTTGAGTGAAACTCAATGAGTCTTAACTGCTATGTTGTGAAACCACTTGAAACACATCTGCGACATAGTTTTTGACAGAAATGAACTGTTTTGAGCAGTTTCCTGGTGGAAAACAAGCCGTTACACATGTGTACACAAAGTGATTTTCAGGCCCTGAAAAAGCTGTTATGGGAAATTCAAGTTACCTTCAAATCTAACTTTCTTGTGGAAAGTCAAAATACTCTGGTAAAAGCAGTTCTAAATGATTGATTCCCCAGTACCCTTATGATTAAGAACTGTTTGGATGGTTTCCCAACTGTTTTTCAAAGTGCACTTCAACATCTCATACTCACTTTTTTGAAATCCCCATTGACTTGCCATTGGGCCAAAACTGAAGTTGAGTGAAACTCAATGAGTCTTAACTGCTATGTTGTGAAACCACTTGAAACACATCTGCGACATAGTTTTTGACAGAAATGAACTGTTTTGAGCAGTTTCCTGGTGGAAAACAAGCCGTTACACATGTGTACACAAAGTGATTTTCAGGCCCTGAAAGCGTTATGGGAAATTCAAGTTACCTTCAAATCTAACTTTGTGAAAAGTCAAAATACTCTGGTAAAGCAGTTCTAAATGATGAATTCCCCAGTACCCTTATGATTAAGAACTGTTTGGATGGTTTCCCAACTGTTTTCAAAGTGCACTTCAACATCTCATACTCACTTTTTGAAATCCCCATTGACTTGCATTGGGCCAAAACTGAAGTTGAGTGAAACTCAATGAGTCTTAACTGCTATGTTGTGAAACCACTTGAAACACATCTGTGACATAGTTTTTGACAGAAATGAACTGTTTTGAGCAGTTTCCTGGTGGAAAACAAGCCGTTACACATGTGTACACAAAGTGATTTTCAGGCCCTGAAACGCGTTATGTGGGAAGTCAGGTTACCTTCAAATCTAACTTTGTGAAAAGTCAAAATACTCTGGTAAAAGCAGTTCTAAATGATGAATTCCCAGTACCCTTATGATTAAGAACTGTTTGGATGGTTTCCCAACTGTTTTCAAAGTGCACTTCAACATCTCATACTCACTTTTTGAAATCCCCATTGACTTGCATTGGGCCAAAACTGAAGTTGAGTGAAACTCAATGAGTCTTAACTGCTATGTTGTGAAACCACTTGAAACACATCTGCGACATAGTTTTTTACAGAAATGAACTGTTTTGAGCAGTTTCCTGGTGGAAAACAAGCCGTTACACATGTGTACAAAGTGATTTTCAGGCCCTGAAAGCGTTATGGGAAATTCAAGTTACCTTCAAATCTAACTTTGTGAAAAGTCAAAATACTCTGGTGAAAAGCAGTTCTAAATGATGAATTCCCAGTACCCTTATGATTAAGAACTGTTTGGATGGTTTCCCAACTGTTTTTCAAAGTGCACTTCAACATCTCATACTCACTTTTTGAAATCCCCATTGACTTGCATTGGGCCAAAACTGAAGTTGAGTGAAACTCAATGAGTCTTAACTGCTATGTTGTGAAACCACTTGAAACACATCTGCGACATAGTTTTTTACAGAAATGAACTGTTTTGAGCAGTTTCCTGGTGGAAAACAAGCCGTTACACATGTGTACACAAAGTGATTTTCAGGCCCTGAAACGCGTTATGGGAAATTCAAGTTAACGCTTCAACTCTAACTCAGTAAAGTCAAAATACTATGGTAAAAGCAGTTCTAAATGATAAAATCCCCAGTACCCTTATGGTTAAGAACTGTTTGGATGGTTTCCCAACTGTTTTTCATAGTGCACTTCACATCTTAAACTCAATTTTTGAAATCCCCATTAACTTGCAATGGACAAAAATCTGAAGTTGAGTTAAACTCAATGAGTCTTAACTGCTATGTTGTGAAACCACTTGAAACACATCTAGACATAGTTTTTGACAGAAATGAACTGTTTTGAGCAGTTTCCTGGTTGGAAAAACAAGCCGTTACACATGTGTACACACAAAGTGATTTTCAAGCCCTAAACAGCGTTATGGGAAATTCAAGTTACCTTCAAATCTAACTTTTTGAAAAGTCAAAATACTCTGGTAAAAGCAGTTCTAAATGATTAATTCCCCAGGTACACCTTGATTAAGAACTGTTTGGATGGTTTCCCAACTGTTTTTCAAAGTGCACTTCAACATCTCAAACTCACTTTTGAAATCCCCCTTTGACTTTGCATTGGGCCAAATCCTAAGTTAAGGTGAAACTCAATGAGTCTTAACTTCTATGTTTAGAGCCTTGAGAAAAACATCCAGCGACATAGTTTTACAGAAATGAACTGTTTTGAATAGTTTCCTGGTGGAAAACAAGGTGTCACACATGTGTACTGAGAAGTTGTTTTCAGGTCTTGAAAAGTGTTATGATGAATTCAGGTTACCTTCAACTCTAACTCTATTGGAATGTCAAAAATACTCTGGTAAAGCAGTTCCTAAATGATAAAATCCCCAGTACCCTTATGGTTAAGAACTGTTTGGATGGTTTCCTAACTGTTTTTCAAAGTGCACTTCAACATCTCATACTCACTTTTTGAAATCCCCATTGACTTCCATTGGGCCAAAACTGAAGTTGAGTGAAACTCAATGAGTCTTAACACTATGTTGTGAAACCACTTGAAACACATCTAGGAGCATAGTTTTTGACAGAAATGAACTGTTTTGAGCAGTTTCCTGGTGGAAAACAAGCCGTTACACATGTGTACACAAAGTGATTTTCAGGCCCTGTAACGCGGCGTTGCTAAATTCAAGTTACATTCAAATTCAACTTTGTGAAAAGTCAAAATCCTCTGGTAAAAAGCAGTTCTAAATGGTAGATTCCCAGTACCTTTATGATTAAGAACTGTTTGGATGGTTTCCCAACTGTTTTTCAAAGTGCATACAACATCCTCATACTCACGTCCCATTGATTTGCATTAGGCCAAAACTGAAGTTAGTGAAACTCAATGAGTCTTAGCACCGCACTATGTTGTGGAAACCACTTGGAAACACATCTGCGACATAGTTTTTGACAGAAATGAACTGTTTTGAGCAGTTTCTAATTTGGAAAACAAGCCGTTACACATGTGTACACAAAGTGATTTCAGGCCACAAGCAGCGTTATGGGAAATTAAAGTTACCTTCAAATCCAACTTTTTGAAAAGTCAAAATACTCTGAAAAAAGCAGTTCTAAATGATGAATTCTGGTACCCTTATGATTGGAACTGTTTGGATGGTTTCCCAACTGAACTTTCAAAGTACATAACATCCTCATACTCACTTTTTGAAATCCCATTGATTTGCATTTAGGCCAAAACTGAAGTTAGAGTGAAACTCAATGAGTCTTAACATGTTGTGAAACCACTTGAAACACATCTAGACATAGTTTTTGACAAGAAATGAACTGTTTTGGAGCGAGTTTCTGGTGGAAAACAAGGCGTTACATGTGTACACAAAGTGATTTTCAGGCCCTGAAGCTAGCGTTATGGGGAAATTCAAGTTACCTTCAAATCTAACTTTTGAAAGAGTCAAAATACTCTGGTAAAAGCAGTTCCTAAGTAGTTAATTCCCCAGTACCCTTATGATTAGAACTGTTTGGATGGTTTCCCAACTGTTTTTCAAAGTGCACTTCAACATCTCAAACTCACTTTTGAAATCCCACTGACTTTTGTGGGCCAAATCTAAGTTAGGTGAAACTCAATGGAGTCTTAACTTCTATGTTGCAGAAACCACTTGAAAACATCAGCGACATAGTTTTTACAGAAATGAACTGTTTTGAATAGTTTCCTGGTGGAAACAAGATTAATACACATGTGTACTGAAAGTTGTTTTCAGGTCTTGAAAAGTGTTATGATGAATTCAGGTTACGCTTCAACTCTAACTCTGTGGAATGTCAAATACTCTGGGTAAAAGCAGTTCATGGTAAATCCCCAGTACCCTTATGGTTAAGAACTGTTTGGATGGTTTCCCAACTGTTTTCAAAGTGCACTTCAACATCTCAGAACTTCACTTTTGAAATCCCCTTTGACTTGCATTGGGCCAAATCTAAAGTTGAGTGAAACTCAATGAGTCTTAACTTCTATGTTGTAGAACCACTTGAAAACACCCATCAACTTGTTATAGTTTTACAGAAAGTAGAACTGTTTGAATGGTTTCCTGGTGGAAGCTCAAGGTGTCACATGTGTACTGAAAGTTGTTTTTCAGGTCTTGAAAAGGGTATTATGATGAATTCAAGGTTACCTTCAACACTAACTCTGTGGAATATCCAAAATATAGGTAAAAGCAGTTCCTAAGTGATGAAATCCCCAGTACCCTTATGGTTAGAACTGTTTGGATGGTTTCCCAACTGTTTTCAAAGTGCACTTCAACATCTCAAACTCACTTTTGAAATCCCCTTTGACTTGCATTGGGCAAATCAAAAGGTTCAGTGAAACTCAATGGTCTCGCTTCTATGTTGTGAAACCACTTGAAAAACATCAAGCGACATAGTTTTTACAGAAATGAACTGTTTTGAATAGTTTCCGCAGTTGGAAAACTGTAGTTGTCACACATGTGTACTGAAGTTGTTTTCAGGTCTTGAAAAGTGTTATGATGAATTCAGATTTACCTTCAACTCTAACTCTGTGGAAAGTCAAAATACTCTGGTAAAGGCAGTTCTAAATGATGAAACACCCAGTACCCTTATGGTTAAGAACTGTTTGGATGGTTTCACAACTGTTTTCAAAGTGCATTGTATCTCAAACTCACTTTTTTGAAATCCTTGGCTTGCATTGGGCCAAATCTAAAGTTGAGTGAAACTCAATGAGTCTTAACTTCGATGTTGTGAATCCACTTGAAAAACATCAGTGACATAGTTTTACAAATGAACTGTTTTGAACAGTTTCCTGGTGAAAACAGTTATACATGTACCTAAAGTTCCAGGCCCACAAGCAGCGTTATATTGAAATAAAGTTCCCTTCAACTCCTTGCTGTGTAAAGTCAAAATACTCTAGTAAGCGTTCTAAATGATGAAATCCCCCAGTACCCTTATGGTTAAGAACTGTTTGGATGGTTTCCCCACTGTTTTTCAAAGTGCAATTCAACATCTCAAACTCACTTTTTGAAATCCCCATTGAGTTGCATTGGGCAAAAACTGAAGTTGAGTGAAACTCAATGAGTCTTAACTTCTATGTTGTGAAACCACTTGAAAAACATCTGTGACATAGTTTTTTACAGAAATGAACTGTTTTGAACAGTTTCCTTGTGGAAAACAAACCGTCACAGATGTGTACACAAAGTTGTTTTCAGGTTTTGAAAAGTGTTATGATGAAGTCAGGTTACCTTCATCTCTAACTCTGTGGAAAGTCAAAATACTCTGGTAAAGGCAGTTCTAAATAATGAAACCCCCAGTACCCTTATGGTTAAGAACTGTTTGGATGGTTTCCCACCTGTTTTCAAAGTGCAATTCAACATCTCAAACTCAGCTTTTGGGAAATCCTTTTGAGTTGCATTGGAAAAACTGAAGTTAAGTTAAATTTAATGAGTCTTAACTTCTATGTTGTGAAAGTTGAAACACTGAAACACATCTGCACATAGTTTTTACAGAAATGAACTGTTTTGAACAGTTTCCTTTGGGGGAAAAAAAAGGGGTCACACTGTGTGTACACAAAGTGAATTTCAGGCCCTGAAGACGTTATGGTGAAATAAGGTTCCCTTCAACTCTAACGCTGTGTAAAGTCAAAATACTCTGGTAAAAAAAGTTCTAAATGATGAAATCCCCAGTACCTAATGGTTAAGAACTGTTTGGATGTTTTTAACTGTTTTTCAAAGTGCCTTCATCTTAAACTCACTTTTGAAATCCCATTAACTTGCAATGGACAAAACTGAAGTTGAGTGAAACTCAATGAGTCTTAACTTCTATTGTGAAAACACTTGAAACACTTCTGCGTAATGTTTTTTCAGAAATGAACTGTTTGAACAGTTTCCTGGTAGGAAAACAAGGCGTCACACATTTTACACAAAGTGAGTTTCAGGCCCTGAAAGCGTTATGGTGAAATAAGTTTACCTTCAACTCTAACGCTGTGTAAAGTCAAAATACTATGGTAAAAACAGTTCTAAATGATAAAATCCCAGTACCCTTTTGGTTAAGAACTGTTTGGATGGTTTCCCAACTGTTTTCATAGTGCACTTCACATCTTAAACTCACTTTTGAAATCCCCATTAACTTGAATGGACAAAACTGAAGTTGAGTGAAACTCAATGAGTCTTAACTTCTATGTTGTGAAAACACTTGAAACACTTCTGCGACATAGTTTTTACAGGGAAAAGAACTGTTTTTAACAGTTTCCCGGTGGAAAACAAGGCGTCACACATGTTACAAAGTTATTTTCAGGGGCTGAAGCGTTATGGTGAAATAAGGTTCCTTCAACTCTAAGCTGTGTAAAATCAAAATACTCTGGTAAAAGCAGTTCTAAATGATGAAATCCCAGTACCCTTTTGGTTAAGAACTGTTTGGATGGTTTCCCAACTGTTTTCAAAGTGCACTTCAACATCTCAAACTCACTTTTGAAATCCTTTGACTTGCATTGGGCCAAATCTAAAGTTGAGTGAAACTCAATGAGTCTTAACTTCTATGTTGTGAAACCACTTGAAAAACATCAAACGACATAGTTTTTACAAAATGAACTGTTTTGAATAGTTTCCTGGTGGAAAAAAAGGTGTCACACATGTGTACTGAAAGTTGTTTTCAGGTCTTGAAAAGTGTTATATGAATTGGTTACCTTCACTCTAATCTGTGGAAAGTCAAAAACTCTGGTAAAGGCAGTTCTAAATGATGAAACA
>NW_024382066.1:0-25000 GCF_016835505.1 Polypterus senegalus
GCCATAATGAAGGGCTTGACTATGCACAAAGATAAACACAAAAGAGCACAACTCTTTACACAGAGAAACACGTTGATGCTGAATGAGCGAGACGAGACTTCCTGGTTAACACTGCATTCAGCAGGCAGGAACTTAACTGCGTGCTCTGATTGGTTAGCTTCTCAGTCATCCGCCAATAGCGTCCCTTGTATGAAATCAACTGGGCAAACCAACTGAGGAAGCATGTACAGGAAGTAAAAAGACCCACTGTCCGCAGAACACGCGAAGCAGCGAAAAATCCGCATTATATATTTAGTTATGCTTTCATATAAAATCCGCGATAGAGTGAAGCCGCGAAAGTCAAAGCGCGATATAGCGAGGGATTACTGTACTATTAACTATTTCAACTCTTTTGAGGAAGTTCATAACAAAAAAAAATTAAATTATAAATAACATGTGCACTTCAGTATTTAGAGCCCCGTGTCTCAGTCGGATGGTTCCCCTGGTCACCAATTCCTGTGTTTCACTATGCCTTTCCGTCTTCAGCTACCCATGTGCACTTGTACGGAGGAGACCTTACGGAACAATGCCGAAACGAAACGCAACTAAACCTGCTGCTGCAAGAGAGAACACATTACAGCGTGATCACGAAGCAAAGAGGCAAAGGCGTGACCGTCGCTCGCAAGAAACGGACACTCAGCATTCACACAGATTAGCTCAACGACACGTCTCTGCCGCACAACGAAGGCAACTGAAACCCCTACAGAGAGAGAGAAGACAGATTACGCTGTGGTCGCGAAAGAAAGAGGCAAAAGTGTGCCAATGAGACACCCGACGAGAGGTCCTTATGATTGAGTCCAGTGGTCATCCAACGCATAGCGTAGCTGCGGGAAGTTGCTAGTATAAAATAAACAGTACTCAGTTGACTGAATTATAAAGTGTGTAGCCTGTTTGGGCAGGGAATAACAGAGTTCCCATAAGCTCCAATCACACTGTCGCCCTGGTGAGCTGGGCGTTTTCAGTCTTATGGGTGCTCCTCGTGCACTGGCCATCAATACTAATTGGTTTTGGGCTGGCACCAAGACCACTCCTTATTCTAACGTGACTAAAGGCTGGCTATTGTGTATTGGACCCTATTCAAGTTATCCCTATGGTTTAGTTTTTGTTGTTAGGACTGTATTAATTAATATCTAAACTATATATCTTGGTTCGGGAGTGCTACTTGGTCCGGTTGCTGTTCGTAAGGGTTAGGATTAGGGATAGGGTTAGGGCTAGGTTAGGTTTGCAATGTGATCCCACTCAGTGAGAATATGTGTATGAGAAAGGCCTACAGCAGACTGGAGCCCTGTCCACATTTGGTCCCTATGCACTAGGACTATCAAATTAGACCAAAAATTTGAATATTCCAATTAAAAATAATTATTTGGGACAGTATGGACAATGCATTAAAAAATGCAGTCATTCGTAAATTTACTTTGACTTTCATTTCATTACAAGACATTACGAAGATATTTCATGTTTTGTCTGGTCAACTTAATTTCGTTAGTTAATATACATTCATTTCTGTATTTCAAAAAAAGTTTGGACAAAAAAAAAAAACATTCGCCACCTTTTAATGTCGCCATTCCTTCTCACAACACTTTAAAGACATTTTGGCACCGAGGATACCAAGTGATGAAGCATTTCAGGTGTTATTTTGTCCCATTCATTAATCCTTCAAATATATTAAGGTGTGCAACACTTACAGTGTGTTGTTGCATTTTTCGTTTCAAAATTCTCCACGCCTTCTCTACTAGTCAGGACTGGGGGCAGGCCAGTCCAGTACCTGCACTCTCTTCTTCCATGTCCATGCATTTGTAATGTGTGCAGAATGTGGTTTTGCATTGTCCAGTTGAAAAATGCATGGACGTCGCTGCAATAGATGTCTGCTTGACATCAGCATACGTTACTCTAAAATTTCAATGCACTTTTCTGCCTTAATTCTGCCATCAAAAAAGTGCAAATTCCCTTTGCCAAGGGTACTGAGACAAGCCCATACCATGACAGACCCTGGCTTTTGGACTTGTTGCTAACAACAATCTAGATGGTCCTTTTGTCTTTGGTCCGAAGCACACGGCATCCATTTCTTCTATAAAAATAAAAAAAAAAAAATCACAAAACATGAAATATTGGGTTACGTGTATCACGTTTGTAGCAGTCAGCTGGTGCCCTGTGCTACAAATGTATTGCGGCGTGTTTTTATGCTGCAAGGACAGCTGTGAAGAATGGAAAGCAGGGTTGAGGTGCAGCCCAGGCAAAAGCACTTTTTATAAGGTCACCCACAGAAGAATTAGAGTGACAAGTGTTAGGGGTAGTGCTTTTATGCTAAAAAGGCACAAGTAGAGCAGCAAGAACAGCGAGTGAAGTAAAAGGATAGACAAGACGCAGGTGGATATTTTTTATTATTTTGGAGGTATCCAATGGGCAGCAGCACAAAATTTTTTGCTGCGCCACTGAATAAAAAAAAAAAAAAGTGCTGGTTGACACCTGTGGACTCACCTGGATAAGCATGATCATCACAGTATCAAGTGAGGGTCCGCATAATCTGTCTATTTTTTTTTCCTCCTTTATCTATATATATAATTCACTAAGGCAAGACAACCATGGAAAGCACACCGGAAGGGGCATGGATTCACTGAGCCGCCGACAAGTAAGACACCTATGGCGCATGCAGGAAGGAGCCACGCCCACCAACTCCTGGCACCTCCGAGCCACGTTGACTGTTCATAGAGGCATGTTTCTCACGGAGGTGAATCGCCATATGCAGCGTGTAAAACGGTTTGCCAGTGGTATCCCATGGTATCCTTGAAACATCCCTTTACAACTTAGGTTAAAACACAATGACGTAAGCAGTCTTTAAAAACCGAGTTTTCGGTTACGCCGAACGAACGCGTGCACCATAGCAAACTGTTTTACACGCTACATACAGCAATTCACATCCGCGACAAACATGCGTCTTCTTAGATGCTCCTGCAGGAACACAAAAAGTCTACGTGAGTCACACGTGCATCTGGACTATGCAAAGATGACAATGACCCAAGTGACGAGTTGGAGGTAGGCACATGAGGGATGGCGGTCCGCCAGTTTTCAGTCACGGACGATTGTGTGTTGGTTCGTTCCGTGCATTGTCACAATGTGGCTTTTCTTGCTGATTTATTACATTACCGATTTTTCAAATGTTAATTATCTCCCTGTGCTTAAAAATCATTAAAAAACCGGCCTGATTATGCGGCGTATGGTACGCCGCGGGTTGGCTAGTAGGTAATATTTCAATAAATGCTGCGCAAATATTTTTAATTACACCTCATTGTTTTAGGCATTATGTGTCAAACCAACAGCCATGTAAAACATGGGAAAAAAAAATCAGAATTATGAGAGGTATTTTCCATTTGCTTTAATAAGAAGGTCTTAGCATTAAACAATCCGGGATCTCAGGCTTATGAGTGGATGGGTCAGAATCAGATGCAAAATGATACTCTTAGGACACAAGATAAGCATTTGGAAAAACTGCTGTTTGTACACTTGAAGATTAAAATGCAGAGAAATGGGATTAAAAAAAAAAAAAGAAAATGGTGATGAAGGGGTGTGGCTGCAAGTTTTACTAATGAAGATAACAAGCTAACCATTCAAAATGACCAACTGTCTGATCGTGGAAGTGAAGTGCAAAAACTGTCTTAGGGCTGAATGTGTTTTCCAAAAACCTCAGTTTTCTGAAATGCAGACAATGCACAGGTGTCACACATAAATCAAAATAAAACGTATGTCACTATGTGCTGTGGCTGCTGTGGGCGCTTGTACAGCATCTCTGGCAGCAGTGGCTGTGCAGGGGGCAGCTTGATGGACAGCAGGAATGCATGGCGGGCCGGCTACCTCCGTCTTCGCACAGCAGGTGGGTGACAGTGGCAGTCACAGTGTGATGCAATATGGTTTGTACATCTTGTCATCATAAGTGGTGGTCCTACTAGGCGAACGCTGCTGTAAGTGTTTCAGCTACACAAACATGTTCAGCATCACGATCAGCAGTTGACCAATAGACCGATGCTTGTACCTCACTTTCGTTTTCGATATCCATCCTCTCCAGATGTTGATGCCATTTTAGAGGCTGTTTGCTCTTCACTAGTCATGCGCACACAGGGAATCGAGGTCAAATCAACAAAGCTATGTAACTTTCCTTCAAGCAAAGATAATCAAACTAAAAAGTAAGGGCGAGTTTTGTCGCAGTTTACAGCCGATTACCATCCTCTACCCCTGAATTTTAATAAAAGTCAACATCAGCCCTGAAACAGTTAAAATACTGGAGTAACTCAATGCCAGAATTAGTGCAGGTAAAACAAGCAACCATTCTCTGACAGTTTTTTCTTTAAAATAAGACCTTTTTTTAAAAAAATTCAAATTATGTTCAAATAGTGACATTCGATTAGACAGCCCCACTACGCATAGTTGTATTTAACACTTTCATTTTAATTTTTTTGAGCCATTATCTAGGACAAATGCTTTCACTGTAATAAGAATATTCTAAATTTCTATAAAACAGCCACTTCTGATGCAGGAAAACACTTTACCACTACTGGCTAAGCCATTGGACTGTGAAGCTCAAAGTTGCTGCTTCATTTCCCACCACTCTCTAACTATGTGACTGTGAGGAATTCACTTTAACCCTTCAGTATATAAACTGAAGAAATAGGAAAAAGGTTTATCAAAATTAAGATTAAATTGATGCAGAACAAAACTAAATAAATGTAATGTCTGCTATAGCACCATATTGATTTTGAAATGACGTATGTAATTCAGAAACAAAGAACTGGTCAGTGCTGGCAAAAATATACTCATGGTGGGAATGAAGCTATAAACTGCAACTTGCAATTAAAGAAAGAAAAGCATATTCGAATTTCAGAAAATTCAGTTTCTAAGCAGGTTCAATTTGATCAATGGCAAATTAGGGAAAAAAAAAAAAAGACTGTGCCATGGGAAATCAGCAACACACAACCCTCATTAAACAATACTGACTGCCAAGACAAAAAACAGAAGCACAGGAATCCTTTTGCATAACGCAAAATAACAAAAATAACAATGTCCCAGAAGAAACCAAATCTGTAAACAAAAGAAATAGTCGACAAGTCAAAGTAGCTGACGTGGATGGCAACTGAGACTTAAAACAGACTACTTAACCCGGACTGGAAGATCCAAAGCCAAATCAGACACTGAGGAGGAACATTTCGTGACTGGGAAAAATTTCATGCGGCTGAAGAAGCGGAGAGTACAGTAAGAATGAGTCTGAATTATTGATAAATCAATTACAATAATTCTGAATTCTAAACAAAACAATTAAAAAATTGCACAGTAGTGAAAGAGCCATTCTTAGGAAGATAATGTCTATTAAAATAAGGCTTTGCATAGCTTTGACAAAACGTGTAGCTTTGCATAACTGCACTGAGTGCACTGCTAAACAAATAACGGAGGTTTCTGACATACTGTACCTCATATAAGCTATTATGTACAGTAAATGTAACATCCCAGCACTGTAACTAGCCAACTAGTTTTGTTAGCAAATGGCAAGGTTCAACGGAACCAGTTTTCTGATCATAGTTACTGTATGTACTCATGTAACAATATAAAGAACATTGGAATGACAAATTGAATGTGACATGTAAGGTTTAAGAGATTAGATTAGGTATCTTTATGATCATATAACCTCACGAGCACAATGAAACTCTTGTACTACAGGGGTGGTGATGTATAAATAAATATGGTAAATAGGTGCAGCAGAAGATAAATGCTTGTATGAAAATAAATACAGTAAATCGGATAATGCACAGTGGGTACAGAAAGTATTCAGACCCCCTTCAATTTTTCACTCTGTTATATTGCAGCCATTTGCTAAAATCATTTAAATAAATTTTTTTCCTCATTAATGTACACACAGCACCCCATATTGACAGACAAAAAAAATAATTTTTTAAATTGTTAGATTTATTAAAAAAGAAAAACTGAAATATCACATGGTCCTAAGTTTTCAGCCCCTTTGCTGTGACACTCATATATTTAACTCCGGTGCTTTCCATTTCTTCTGATCATCCTTGAGATCACCTTCATTTGAGTCCAGCTGTGTTTGATTCTACTGATTGGACTTGATTAGGAAAGCCACACACCTGTCTATGTAAGACCTTACAGCTCACAATGCATGTCAGAGCAAATGAGAATCATGAGGTCAAAGGAACTGCCTGAAGAGCTCAGAGACAGAATTGTGGCAAGGCACAGATCTGGCCAAGGTTACAAAAACATTTCTGCTGCACTTAAGGTTCCCAAGAGCACAGTGGCCTCCATAATCCTTAAACGGAAGACATTTGGGGCCGTCCGGCCAAGCTGAGCTACCGGGGGAGAAGAGCCTTGGTGAGAGAGGTAAAGAAGAACCCAAAGATCACTTTGGCTGAGCTCCAGAGATGCAGTCAGGAGATGGGAGAAAGTTGTAGAAAGTCAACCATCACTGCAGCCCTCCACCAGTCAGGGCTTTACGGCAGAATGGCCTGTCGGAAGCCTCTCCTCAGTGCAAGACACATGACAGCCCGCATGGAGTTTGCTAAAAGACACCCGAAGGACTCCGAGATGGTGAGAAATAAGATTCTCTGGTCTGATAGAGCAATTTAAAACACTGCTGAAAACACATTACTTTAACATGGCCTTTTTATAACTTCACTTTAACTTAATCCTGATACTCTGTATGTTCAATTCTTCATAATAACTATTCACAGTGGCTCCAAAATCCATACTGACCCCTACTCTCTCTTCTGTTTCTTTTTCCGGTTTCTTTGTGGTGGCGGCCTGCGCCACCTCCACCTACTCAAAGCATCATGAGGCACCAACATTGATGGACTGAAAGCCAGAAGTCTACGTGACCATCATCATCAGGTCCTTCCATGAAAACCCTAAATACAAAGAGGACTGTTTGACTTATGTTAGGTAGAATGCCCAGAGGGGACTGGGCGGTCTCTTGGTCTGGAACCCCTACAGATTTTATTTTTTTCTCCAGCCTTTGGAGTTTTTTTGTGTTTTTCTGTCCACCCTGGCCATCGGACCTTACTCTTATTCTATGTTAATTAATGTTGACTTATGTTTATTTTTTATTGTGTCTTCTATTTTTCTATTCATTTTGTAAAGCACTTTGAGCTACATTTTTTTGTATGAATATGTGCTATATAAATAAATGTTGATTGATTGAACTTTTTGGCCTTAATTCTAAGCGGTATGTGTGGAGACAACCAGGCACTGCTCATCACTTGTCCAATACAGTCCCCACAGTGAAGCATGGCGGTGGCAGCATCATGCTGTGGGGGTGTTTTTCAGCTGCACGGATAGGACGACCGGTTGCAATCGAGGGAAAGATGAATGCGGCCAAGTACAGGGATATCCTGGACAAAAACCTTCTCCAGAGTGCTAAGGACCTCAGACTGGGCTGAAGGTTTACCTTCCAACAAGACAATGACCCTAAGCACACAGCTAAAATAACGAAGGAGTGGCTTCACAACAACTCTGTGACTGTTCTTGAATGGCCCAGCCAGAGCCCTGACTTAAACCCAATTGAGCATCTCTGGAGAGACCTAAAAATGGCTGTCCACCAACGTTTACCATCCAACCTGACAGAACTGGAGAGGATCTGCAAGGAGGAATGGCAGAAGATCCCCAAATCCAGGTGTGAAAAACTTGTTGCATCTTTCCCAAGAAGACTCATGGCTGTATTAGCTCAAAAGGGTGCTTCTACTAAATACTGAGCAAAGGGTCTGAATACTTAGGACCATGTGATATTTCAGTTTTTCTTTTTTAATAAATCTGCAACAATTTCAAAAATTCTTTTTTTTGTCTGTCAATATGGGGTGCTGTGTGTACATTAATGAGGGAAAAAATTAATTTAATTGATTTTAGCAAATGGCTGCAATATAACAAAGAGTGAAAAATTGAAGGGGGTCTGAATACTTTCCGTACCCACTGTATGTACAGTACAATTATACATAAACCAACAGGTGGGTACAGCACATAGTGCTGGGCAGGTAGGATCAGGCTACTTCTGGCCTGGGGTGAGAAACTGTACCTGAAGTGAGTGAAGCGAGTGATGAGGCCACAGTAGCACTTCCAAGAAGGCAGAAGTGAAAACAGAGGATGAGCAGGATAACTGTCAGATATGGTGGATTCAGCTCTCCTCAGACATCTGGTGGAGTTGATGGTATGAAACTGCTGAAGGTCAGGCCCAACGATTTTAGAAGCTGTACTGACAGTCCTTTGAAGGAGTCAGTGATCCGGATAAGTCAGGTCATCAAACCATACCGTGATGTATCCGGTCAACAGTGCAGCAATAAAAGTTCACCAACTTTTTCATTCCTATACCAAAGCTTTTTAATATCCTCAGGAAAAAGAACCTTTACTGAGCCTTTTTGAGTATGCAGGTGGTGCTGACTGACCACAAAAAGGCAGTCTTTGATCTGGACGCACAGGAACCTGAAATTGCTAACTGTCTAGGCAGGGCAGCTGTTGATGTGGAGTGGAGAGTGACTGCCTTTGTTCTTTCTGAAGTCAACAATTATCTTTTTTGTTCTGATGACATTCAGGGAGAGGTTGTTGTTATGGCATTGTGCAGTCAGGTTTTTTTTGCTTCCCTCCAGTAGGCGGCCTCAACATTTTCACAAATGAGGTCAATCACAGTAGTATTTTCCTCTAACTTGAAGATACTGTTGCCCTCATGCTTTGCTTCACAGTCATAGGTGAAAAGATTGTACGGAAGCAGTCTTGTGGAACAATGATGTTGGTGAACAACATGGAGGAGCTATTTTTGCCAATTCTTAATGACTGGAGTCTATTTGTCAGTAAGTCAAACACCCAGCCAGAGATGAAGTTGCTCAGACCAAGGTCTCTGAGCTTTAGCAGCAACCTGGTGGGCACAATGGTGCTGAAGGCAGAGCTATAGTCAATGCACAGTATTCTGACATAGGCGTTTCTCCTTTCCAGATGTCACAAAGCAGTGTGCAAGGTAGGGGAGATGGCATCAACCACAGATCTGTTACTCTAGTATGCCAACTCTAGCGCTTCCAGGGTAGCAAAGATGTTGTGGTTAATGTGGATCAAGACCAGCTTCTCCAGGCACTTTATCACCATGGAAGTTAACACAATGGGTCAATAGTCATTCAGGCCGGAAACAGATTTATTTGGCACAGGCACAATTGTGGCACCGTACGTAAAGAGAAGGACAAGTTGAAAATGTCAGTGTACACCCGTTGTGTTTCATGTCTTCAGGATGTGGAACAGGAAATTATCTGGGCCGTTAGCTTCACAGGGTTTAACACATTTAAAGGTTTTACTCGCGCCAGCCTTTGTCACCTGCAGTACAGCTTTGTTTGCTGGCAGCACTAGAAACATCACAACACTCTACAAGTCTGAGCTGTAGGGCTCATAATGAGTAACAAAACACATTTAGCTCATCTGAAAGCGAATGGGGGATATGTCCTAGGACACAGTTGTTGAGGTTTTAAAGTCCGTGATTACTTGTGGACCTTTCCACAGTCGACAAGGATCACTGCCACCGAAGTCACTTCCCAGCCTGATCCTATGCGGAGTCTTTGCCACTTTGATCGCCCTCTGTAGCTTGTATCTGGAGCTCTTGTAGCACCTCTGTGTCATTTGAATTAAAAGTAGCAGTCCCTTTCCTCAAGATCATGCCAACAGCACAGTTCACCTAGGACTTCTGGTTAGGGTAGAAACGTGCAGTAGGGATAGGCACACAAAAGTCTACAGAGAACCTGGCATAACCAGCAACCGAGTCGGCATATCCATCCAATTTCTGGTAAGTCCACAGGGAACCTGGCATAACCAGTCACCGAGTCAGCATATTCATCCAGATTCTCATAAGTCCACAAAGAACCTGGCATAGCTAGTCACAGAGTCGGCATATTCATCCAGATTTGCGTAAATCCACAGAGAACCTGGCATAACCAGTCACCGAGTCGGCGTATTCATCCAGATTCTCCTAGAGAACCTGGCATTACCAGTCATCAAGTCAGTGTATTCATCCAGATTCTCGTATGTCCACAGAGAACCTGGCATAACCAGTCACCGAGTCGGATTATTCACCCAGATTTTCGTAAGAATCTTTAAAGACAGACCAGTCAGTCAAATCCAAACAAACTAATTTATAAGACCTTGTTTTGTGTGTCATGAAATTTAAAACGAATTTACTTGGGCTGTGGAATTTATTTTTGTATTACATGTCATATTCAATGCTTAAACCTTTCCCATCTCAGTAGCTGTGCAGTTTGGAAACACTGAAGAAAAACACTGCTATACATACAATTTTCTGACACACACTCCTTTTCTTTTTTTTCCTCCTGTAAGGCCTGCTGCCTGTCTCACTTGTCAATTGGGAGAAAACAACATTCGCCATTGTTCAGTTATTCCCTTCTCTGTATGTTCTGAGTCATCAGAGCAGTAACTTTTAACAAATTTGTAAAAGAAACACACCTGCAGTTATTGATGTGCACAGAATACTAATGCTTTTCCATAAAACTTCACCAAAAAAAAATTCTAAGCTTCCCTCAACTCTGTCCAGAGGGCATTCTCAGAGCAGTGCTCAGGAAGATCAAATAATGTTCTGCCAATAGTGTAGTACCTCAAAGCTTCCTGAAATGACATAAATATCAAATCTTGCTGTCCAAACAAATAAACCTTTACTCTATTTAGTGTCTTTCTGTAATAAAAGATGAATGCCAGAACAAAGACAAGTGAAGTTAGTTAATAAGATTAGGACAATGAATCAGCCATGGGAATCGCATCAGGAAGACTGTGGCTCAAAGTCTAATCATACACACAAAAAAATTGTCTGATCCAGTGAATACGGGCCCAAGATACTTTTAAGTGGTACAATCTTTCCGATAACTTAAACACAGGTTGGCTAAATGGCTTGCTCGGGGTCACATGAGGAGTAGGATGTCATGACTGAACCAAGCCCAGTGATTTAAAGTTCAAAGTCTTTGTCTCCAAGTCACTCCGTTTCCAGAGTAGTGAAAAACTGCATTCGTGCCAAATGTATTAATGTTTCTTTGGAAACACCTGGGTAAATTGACATCGGCAAAAGGTTTGACTGACTATAAAGGAACGAAACTCTGTGACAAAGGCATGCAGTGCCAGTTTCAGAAAGGCCTGGTCATTCAGATACCCCAAATTACATTGTGACAAATCCTTACAGAGCTTCACATTATTCCAATTCTAGATTATCTCAAAAACCAGGTCATGAAGCTCGGCCAAAGGAGCCACATCCGTGTAACAAAGCTCATCATCTTTACAAAATGCATTAAAAAAAAAAATGAAGGATTACAAATTCAGATCTTAAGCACACTACAAATACCACTTCAGAGCTAAAATGAAAATCCAATGCACAGCTGGAAAACAGGATGTACTGTCACATCAACAGGATATACTGTCTGGCTAGGTGACAGCCAGCTAAAGTCTTGAGATGCTGCTTTGATTTCCCCAAAATGCTTTCTGTGTTGAGTCCGCATGCTCTTCCCATGTTTATACTGGCATGCAAAAGTTTGGGCCCCCTTGCTTAAAATGTCTGTTAATGTGAATAGCTAAGTAAGAAGTAGAAGACGGACTGATCACCAAAAGGCATCAAGTTAAAGATGGCACATTTCTTTTCACCATTTATGCAAGAACAGTTTATTATGTTTTATACAACTGTAAAGTAAAAATCGGGAGTGGTCTCCCCTCGACCTTCTCACATACTCAGATATGGGGATGGACATTTAAGGAGTAAACCGCAAGATAAAGATTATATTTTTATATTATGTACACTTAAGAGCCATCAACAACAAATCAAATCAATATAATAATATATTGAACAATTGTTATAAAAGTAAAGTTGAATAAATCGGACTCTGCAGCTGCATGAATAAAAGGTAAAGTACCACTTATGTTTAGTGGAAATAGCCCAAAAATCCACGCTTTGTACCTTTGTATGCAAAATGTGGTTGACCCAAGTAAAAGCGTACTCGAGTTTTCATGTTTATACACACACAATTCCAAAACTGGTATTTTCGAAGGTCTAAAACATCGAGATGAATCTCAACATTGAATTTTTATAGACAATTCCAATACTTTCCTAAACTTCATGTACAAGAAATTAAAAATGAAAATGAGCACCATGCAAAAATCTGAGCACCTCTAGTTCTCAGGTAACTTTTACTGAGGTTTCAGGCCTTCATTAGCTTGTTGAGGCTATGGCTTGCTCACAGTCATCGTTAGGAAACCCAAGGTGATGCAGATTACAAATCTGTATAAATTCTATGACTCCTCAAACCTTGGCCCAACAATCAGCAGCTATGGGCTCCTCTAAGCAGCTACCTGGCACTCTGAAAAATAGAAGAACTGATGCTCACAAAGCGGGAGAAGGTTACAAGAACATAGCAAAGTGTTTTCATTTCGTATTGTTATTAAGAAATGGCAGTTAACAGGAACAGAGGAGGTCAAGTCAAGGACTGGAAGACCAAGCAAACTTTCTGAAAGAACCGCTAGTTGGATTACTAGAAAGGCAAATAAAAACCCCCGCTTGAAAACAAAAGACCTTAATGAAGATTTAGCAGACTCTGGAGTGGTGGTGCTCTGTTCTACTGTGCAGTGACACCTGAACAAATATGACCTTCGTGGTAGAGTCAGAAGAAGAAAACCTTTCCTGCATCCTATCCACAGAACTCAGCACATGACGTTTGCAAATGAACATCTACACTCACCTAAAGGATTATTAGGAACACCTGTTCAATTTCTCATTAATGCAATTATCTAATCAACCAATCACATGGCAGTTGCTTCAATGCATTTAGGGGTGTGGTCCTGGTCAAGACAATCTCCTGAACTCCAAACTGAATGTCAGAATGGCAAAGTAAGCAATTCTGAGCGTGGCGTGGTTGTTGGTGCCAGACGGGCCGGTCTGAGTATTTCACAATCTGCTCAGTTACTGGGATTTTCACGCACAACCATTTCTAGGGTTTACAAAGAATGGTGTGAAAAGGGAAAAACATCCAGTATGCGGCAGTCCTGTTGGCGAAAATGCCTTGTTGATGCTAGAGGTCAGAGGAGAATGAATGGGCCAACTGATTCAAGCTGATAGAAGAGCAACTTTGACTGAAATAACCACTCGTTACAACCGAGGTATGCAGCACAGCATTTGTGAAGCCACAACATGCACAACCTTGAGGCAGATGGGCTACAACAGCAGAAGACCCCACCGGGTACCACTCATCTCCACTACAAATAGGAAAAAGAGGCTACAATTTGCACAAGCTCACCAAAATTGGACAGTTGAAGACTGGAAAAATGTTGCCTGGTCTGATGAGTCTCGATTTCTGTTGAGACATTCAAATGGTGGAGTCAGAATTTGGCGTAAACAGAATGAGAACATGGATCCATCATGCCTTGTTACCACTGTGCAGGCTGGTAGTGGTGGTGTAATGGTGTGGGGGATGTTTTCTTGGCACACTTTAGGCCCCTTAGTGCCAACTGGGCATCGTTTAAATGCCACGGGCTACCTGAGCATTGTTTCTGACCATGTCCATCCCTTCATGACCACCATGTACCCATCCTCTGATGGCTACTTCCAGCAGGATAATGCACCATGTCACAAAGCTCGAATCATTTCAAATTGGTTTCTTGAACATGACAATGAGTTCACTGTACTAAAATGGCCCCCACAGTCACCAGATCTCAACCCAATAGAGCATCTTTGGAGCTTCGTGCCCTGGATGTGCATCCCACAAATCTCCATCAACTGCAAGATGCTATCCTATCAATATGGGCCAACATTTCTAAAGAATGCTTTCAGCACCTTGTTGAATCAATGCCACGTAGAATTAAGGCAGTTCTGAAGGCGAAAGGGGGTCAAACACCGTATTAGTATGGTGGTCCTAATAATCCTTTAGGTGAGTGTAGATAAGCCTGATGCATTTTGGAAAAAAGTCCTGTGGACTGATGAAGTCAAAATAGAACTTATGGGTCACAATGTGCAAAGGTATGTTTGGAGAAAAATGGGTGGAGAATTCAAGGAAAAGACAACAACTCCAACTATTAAGCATAGCAGAGGATTGATCAGGCTTTGGGCTTGTGTTGTAGCCAGTGGTACGGGGAACATGTCGTTGGTAGAGGAAAGAATGGAGTCAAATAAATACCAGAAAATTCTGGAATCCAACATATCGCCATTTGTAAACAGTCAGTCAGTCATTATCCAATCCGCTATATCCTAACACAGGGTCACGGGTGTCAGCTGGAGCCAATCCCAGCCAGCGCAGGGAGCAAGGCAGGAACAAATCCCGGGCAAGGCGCCAGCCCACCACAGGGCGTACATACCAAGCACTCACTAGGGACAATTTAGGATCGGCAATGCACCTAACCTGCATGTCTTTGGACTGTGGGAGGAAGCCCACTCAGACACGGGGAGAACATGCAAACTCCTCGCTGAAGGTCTCCTTACTGCGAGGCAGCAGAGCTACCACTGTGCCAAAGTGCCGCCCATCTGTAAACAAGTTGAAGATAAAAAGAAGACGGTCCTACATCAAGATAACGATCTGAAACACACCTCACAATCTGCCATGGAATACCATAGAAGCCTTTTGCTTGGACGAATAAATGAAAAACGCCCCAAAGTAAGAATTGAAAGACTCTTAGCTGCCTACAAAAAGCTTTTACATGCTGTGATACTTGCCAGTCTTACTAACTACTGACCATGTTGGGTGCCCAAACTATTGCTTCCAGCCCTTTTAATTTTTTTTGGTATTTTGTTCCTATAACTGATGGAAATAAAAATGTAATTTTACTTAAAACATTAAAGAAATGTGTCGTCTTTAACTTTATGCCTTTTGGTGATCAGTTCATCTTCTGTTCAATTAACTATTCGCTGTAACAGACATTTTAAGCCAGGACGCCCAAACCTTTGCATGTCACTGTGTATACCTTCAGGGACTCCAGTTTCCTTCCACAGAACTACAAACTGATTAAGTGAAGGCTGAGTGAACACAGATGTGTGTACTAGAATGGCCTGCGATAAACATGTCTGTAGATGGTTTGTCACTTACGCTTGGCCCTACCAAGACAGGCTCTGAAATCAACATATTATTACATATTAGGTATCAGAAAAAAGTTTGATGTATTCAATTTCATGAAACAAAATACTTCCAATATAAAATTTGGTGTTATACTGTGTATTATATGACATTACCACATGACTGAAATGAAAATGGTTTACGTCAAAAGCAAGGGAATTCAATCAGACATTTAAAAACTACAATTAAAGTATAACATGATAAACTGAATGCCCTTTATCAGGAGCACGGTGGCACAGTGGTAGCGCTGCTGCCTCGCAGTTAGGAGACCCGGGTTCGCTTCCCAAGTCCTTCCTGCATGGAGTTTGCATGTTCTCCCCGTGTCTGAGTGGGTTTCCTCCGGGTGCTCCGGTTTCCTCCCACCGTCCAAAGACATGCAGGTTAGGTGCACTGGCGATCCTAAATTGTCCCTAGTGTGCCCGGGATTTGTTCCTGCCATTGCGCCCTGTGCTGGCTGGGATTGGCTCCAGCAGAGCCCCGTAACCCTGTGTTAGGATATAGAGGGTTGTAAAATGACTGGCAGACTTTGCCAGGACTGTTATCTACTGCCTGCATAATAATATGAAAGTGAAAAATGCCGGAGTGCAACAAAGAGCACAAGAAATATGACAAATGAGAAAAGACTCTATTACAATTTGCGCACTATGGATAATTGGTTTTTTGCTGTCACATGCGAGTGGGCATTTTGAGGTTGGGAGTTTGGGGAGGGTTAGCTCGTGTTTATGACCTCCTTGAAGTCTTAGCATTTATAAGTTAATGATTTTTCAAACATGGTTTGTAATTTGTTTGTCTTTGACTTATCTGTAATTTTATATACTGTATATATTTTCCTGCTTTTACATTGCTATGTATCATATCTTACTTTCAATAAAGAACAGATCACAAAAACAACACCACATTACCTAAACTGTTTTTTTTCCCCATGGGTAGTTATTCTGACTAATTAGCTCTGTGCTTCTACTTTCTATCTAGACCTGCACATTAAACTACCTGGACGCTTTATTCCCGTTTTATCTTTTTATATTTTGTATTGTCCTCATATGCTGCATCATCTTTTATATTCTGTATTGCTCTTGTATGTTATCCACATACAACCAAGACAAATTCCCAGTACTAATATTAGACCAATTCCTAGTATTCCCCAGCCAAAAAAAAGAGAATTCTGAGATTCAGAGTAATTATATGCAAAATATAAATTACCACAAAATACACTCAATACATAAACCAAACAAAGTTGCCTTACATAAAAAAGAATGAGCCACAGTTCCAGCTGTGACACATCGCTGTGAGCAGTAACAGATGGCAAGAAGTGCACTCCCTTCTATCTTGCCTAAGTAGCATTAAATAACAGATAATATTCTCCAGATGTAAATGATATTTTTCTTTGAAATTTTCTTTAAAAACGAAAGTAAAAGGAAGGAACGAAGGAAAACGTGCCGCCCTGTACGTGTAAAAAGAAAAAGGGAGACGATCCACACTCCAATGGGTAATAAAAGTCACCAGGAAGGACGTTGTTGTTTACTTGTTAACATTTGTTAATCGTCCATTACCATTATTTGCAACGAACAGCCAATGCTTTTTCAACACAAAATGTATTGTCACAAGAACAAAATGAATTTGACGAGAGAGAGAAAGAAAAAAGACTGTGGCGGGGGCGTGATGCTGAAAATGAAGTGACAGAAGACAGTTATAAATACACACGCTGGCGAAAACAGCAGTCTCACAAGAACACTGACAGGCGAGACAGACAAGTACAGTAAAGGGACACAAGCAGCGCAAAGAGCAGTGAAGCGATCTTAAACAGCGGGATCGGAGAGGGGCAGACACCCACACGGGCACCGGACAGGCGCTTGACAGCACAGACAAACCCTCAAAGAAACGCAAAACGACTCGCGAATACACATCCAAAGCCAGCCTCGCGACACTGGCGGACTTTCCAAAGTTCGCCTCGGCACTGTGCCCAGGGGGCCCCTGTGGGGTTGGAGGGGAGGGGAGAGGGGGTAAGGGAGGGGGTGCGGTGTTGCCCCCAAGGTGCCGACGCTACTCACCTGGCTAGCCTTGTAAAACTGCTTCTTGAGGCCGGCCACCGACATCTTGCCTGAAGTGCTACGGGGCAGAGCGGTGTACTCACAGTCAAGTCAGTCACACTGAGAGCCCTTAAGCCCGTCTGGTCCGCTCGCTCTGCCTTCGCTCTAGTCCAGCGGCAGGAAATTACATGGCAACCAAACAGACTTCCGGGGCTTGGCGCTCGAGGTTGGGCTAGCGATTTGTACATGCGCGCGGTAATGTAGCGCTTGGTGTGACCCCTGGCGTTTGGAGGATCAACGCGGCGCTTTGAGAGAAGGTGCACAGTTTTCGACTTTCTGATCTTTCGCATTTTCGATCGGCGTCAGTGAGGTCGAACTTACGAATCCGGAGAAAACCTAATCAACTTTTGGTTTTACATTTATTTAACCAAAGCGACATAAAAATGCTGTCAGCAGAATCGAGTAAACGTCAGCCTTGGGAACAGCTCAGGAAGAGGTGTTACGGGACAATGTTATAAAAGTGATCATTGCATTGAGAGGGTCAGAATTTCGAATGGAGGTGGGCAGTGCGCGTTCACCTAGCTCGCAGCTGCACCTGAAAAAGAGGCTGGATTCTGATTTGATGCCACACCAGACGCCGTTCATCAACAGACCTGAGTGGTCGATAAGGAGCAGATAGGGTTGCCAGATTAGAAAATTAGATATACAGGACACTCTTAAAATCTCTCTCTATATTACTATATATTTATACATTGTATAAATTGTACAAATTGTATATATCTATAAATTTATACATGCCCCCTACACACCCAGACCAATATATGATATAAAAGTAAAGACATAAGTTGAAACATAAAGCAAGAATTTTAATGGGTTGTGAGAAAAACAAAAGTAAAATCATTTGAAAATTATTGAATACAAGCTAAAAAAATTCTGTAAAAAGTGAAATCATTTGAGAATATTTATGTAATACATACAACAGAGAATTATTATTATTATTATTTAATACAGACAGTTAGAAAAAGTGGGCCGTGCCCAAGTAGTAACAACACACTTTGTTGACCCTGTATGTTGCAATGCTGATCCAGTACTGCACAGCAGCGCGGCTGGAGAGCAAAACGGTCAGAGTGTCGCCGTCCTCAGCCAATCATAGCAACTGAATAAGTTTCCTCGTTACATCTGGGTTATTTTCATCAAGAGAATCTGAGAAAAGAAAGTATAATAACTTATACAGTTACAACTAAGTACCGTAAGAAGGTAGTAAAATATATTGTTATTACAAAATTTGAAAATGAACTAAATACAGGACATTTGGGTGTCCCTGAAAGGTCAGTACGGGACAGATGACAAAATTATTAAATATAGGACATGTTCCGTATATAAGGGACATCCGGCAACCCTAGGAGCAGAGGACCTCACAAGCGTGCCCATATACAGTATACAGGTGATGACATGTTGACTGCTCTGAAGGAAAAGTGTTAAGGTTTAGAACTTAATACATGCCGATGCAGGGAGCCAATGGAGTGATCTGAAAAGAGGAGTGATTATTTTATTAAATATGAGGGCCACAGGTAGCCGGAGTTTATGCTGGCAGCATCTGCTGTAATGCAGGAAGTAACCCAGGAGTTGTAAACAGGTCACTGCAGGTGGTGGAGTATCCAGAATTATTTTAGAGGGGGGTGGCAGATGATGATAGGGAAACATTTTGAGAAGGCACACCAAGTAGCATAGCAAAATTTAATGTATGCAACAGTCTAGTTGTATAATAACTGATGGCACTAATGGTCGTCATTAATTAAATAGATTAACAAGTTCAATCAAGTAAATTCTTGAACTAATGTTCTGTGTCATTCATTCCTTAGAAAAAATCACTAATAAATAATAATTCATTCTTTGGATGTATTGGATGAAAAGATTCTGTCATAAGACAGAACAAATGTATATACAGTGTAACAGTGTCAGGTCGAATGGTGATCCTGACTGAACAGCCTTTTTCAAGTCCAGTTACAAATTCTCAATTGGACTGAGATCTGAACTCTGACTCTCAGACACTCCAGGACATTAACATTCTTGTTTTACGCCATTCCTGTGTAGCTTTGGCTTTCTGCTTGGTGTGTTTGTCGTGCTGGAAATTAAATCTTCTTCCAAAACTCAGGTTTCTCAAACTGTTTCAGTTTTTTTTTTCAGGATTTCTCAGTATTTTGCTGCATTGATTTTTATCTTCACAAGCCTTCCAGGGCCTTCTGCAGAAAGGCATCTGCTGTAATGCAGGAAGTAACCCAGGAGTTGTAAACAGGCCACTGCTGGTGGTGGAGTATCCAGAATTATTTTAGAGGGGGGTGGCAGATGATGATAGGGAAACATTTTGAGAAGGCACACCAAGTAGCATAGCAAAATTTAATGTATGCAACAGTCTAGTTGTATAATAACTGATGGCACTAATGGTCGTCATTAATTAAATAGATTAACAAGTTCAATCAAGTAAATTCTTGAAATAATATTCTGTGTCATTCATTCCTTAGAATAAATCACTAATAAATAATAATTCATTCTTTGGATGTATTGGATGAAAAGATTCTGTCATAAGACAGAACAAATGTATATACAGTGTAACAGTGTCAGGTCGAATGGTGATCCTGACTGAACAGCCTTTTTCAAGTCCAGTTACAAATTCTCAATTGGACTGAGATCTGAACTCTGACTCTCAGACACTCCAGGACATTAACATTCTTGTTTTACGCCATTCCTGTGTAGCTTTGGCTTTCTGCTTGGTGTGCTTGTTGTGCTGGAAATTAAATCTTCTTCCAAAACTCAGGTTTCTCAAACTGTTTCAGGTTTTTTTTTTTTCAGGATTTCTCAGTATTTTGCTGCATTCATTTTTATCCTCACAAGCCTTCCAGGGCCTTCTGCAGAAAGGCATCTCCACAGCGTGATGCTGCCACCACCTTGCTTCATGGTGAGGATGATGTGTTTTGGATAATGTGCAGTGTATATCTTACATCAAATGTGGCATCTACTCTAATGACTAAAAAAAAAAAACATTTTGGTCTCATCAGACTGCAGAACCTTCTTGCAGATGATTTCAGGGTCTCTAATGTGCCTTCTGTAGAGATGCTTCCCCTAAAGCAGCAACTGGGAAAGCACCCGGGCACAGATGTTGTCTCCACAGTCTCTCCCAGTGTCATCCACTGTAGCTTATAGCTCCATTACAGTTCTCATAGATCTCTTGGTGGTCTCCCTCATTTATCTTCTTCTTGCACGATCAATCAGTTTTTGTGGATGGCCTGCTCTATGCAGATTTACAACTATGTCATACTCCTTCCATTTTTTTAATAGTTGATTTAGCTGGACTCCAAGGGATATTCAACGATTTAGATGTTTTTTATTTTCATCACCAGACTTGTGTTTTCAATCACCTTTTCATGGAGTTGCTTGGAATGCTCTTTAGTCTTCATTGTGTAGGTTAGACCAAGATACTGACCCAATACAAGTTGGACCTTCCACCTACAGGGGCCTTCATATGACAAAAACCCCAGACAAGTGATCTTGAGTTCATTAATACATACTGTACATTGAGCCATGATGCAAGATGCACACCAAGCAGCAGTAAGCCAACACACACAACATATGAAGTATCTGACAGATACAGAGGTACTGGACCCACTGTGCATACTTCCAGACCCAGTAAAACTCTCAAATGAAGTAATAAATAGTATAATGTTGTTCTGGACATCACCACACCCTCACCAAAAAACAGTACATGATGTACATGTGGTGGTGATGTCCACAACAACTGTGGTCAGTATACTGAAAATGCCATTGTATGTGGCAGATCCAATTTGTACCGAGTCGATATCATGGTCTAACCTACACAGTGATCTATAAGGGTGTTTCACTAGCAGTTCTAGCTAGCTGTTCGTTTCTCAGCTCCCTAGGAGCCCAGAAGATTAGAGGGTTGAAAGATTTCAGGCTGGCCCATACAAGGTGATCCACAAAGGGTGTGTCACATACCTGTGACACTAGTGTCAGCAGCTGGCAGCCATCCAGTAAGAAACCCAGTTAGTATCAGAGCTGAATGTTTTGCATGAAGCACAAGTGTATATACTCTTAAGAATACTGGTTCTGTAATAGCAAACTTTTCAGGGTTGTGTGGTTCCTTGTAGAACCATGCTTGACAAATAACCATTTAATTCTGGGAAAGGATCTTTGTATATCAAGCTGGTTTTTTGAGCTGTGAAAATGTTCCTAATATGCAGAGAAAATAGAAATCATTAATGTCTAGTAGATGGGAAAACTTGAGTGTTGGTGGCAGAATAGGAACTCCAGCCACCATTAAAAAACCTCAAACGGTTCCATTCCATCTGAACTCGTGTGATGCTAAGGTGTCACCTGTTGCGACCACCACCGGGATGATATGACGGCAGCCATTTTTGCACCAGCACGCTCACCACACATGAGCTGTTAGGTGGTGAAGTGATAGCCAATTAGAGACAGGGGATGATTAGGGGGCCAGAACGACTAGGCCATGGAGGACAATTTAGCCAGGATATTGGGGTACACCCTACTCTTTATGAAGGATACTCAGGGATCATTTCTGACCACAGAGAGTCAGGACCTCAGCAGAGCCATCTTAACATATGGCTAAAATGGGCACACAATGTTTCTGATGCCTATGTATGTTTTTGTTTTGTATCAAAACAGGGGCCCAGTGCACTACTTTACCTGGTGACCTACGATGCTGTTAAAACAGCCATGGACCTCAGTTTTACGTCTCATCCAAAGGATGGCACCATTTTTACATTACAGTGTCCCTGCACTGGGATCCACATTCAATCACAGGGTAAGCACCCCATGCCTGCCTTGCCAACACCTTTTCCAGGAGCACCCCAAGCTTCTCCTAGATGGTCTCCCATCCAAGCACTGGCTGGGCCTGAACTTGCTTAGCTTAAGGTGGATGACCTGTTCTGAAGTGCATGTGGCATGGTTGTTGGCTGTATTATGTCTTAAAGAGATAAATAAATAAACTTTTTTTCAGGGACCTTCATGTAGATATTTCTTTAGGCGACCAAACATGGTTCCCATATGGCAATGTTTTTCAACCAATGTGCCATGGCACAATGGTGGGCCCTGAGAGCTTCCCAGATGTGCAGTGGAAATAATAGTGTAGCGCACATGGGTCTGAACATGAGAAGGACAAATTTCATAGGTGGTTGAGATCTGCCAGAGGAGGACATAACTACCTGGAAAAAAGTTGGATAAAAGCAGTTCCTTGATCTCTATGTTGCAGACACCGCACTTACAGCACTTTGGACATGTCTGCTGTGGCTGCTAGAGTCCATCAGCCTGGGAGTGTGTTGTCAGTGTGCCTCACAGGGCTGGTGGATAGGGGGCATACAAGTTGCCTCTAGGGCAGAAAGAGGCAGGCAAAGGGATGAAGCAAATGGGCAAATGCTCCCAAAGTGCTCACTGAGTGCAGTGTCTGCGAACGCTGAACTCTGAGCTGCATTTTTTAACTGACTTTTCAGGTAGTCCCGCACCTTTGGACAGTTGAGGATGTTTATGAGAGTTAAGGCTTTTGTACTTAGTAGTATAGTGGTGTACCCTTGGGATGTTTTTAGTTACAAAAAATGTGCCACCACAGAAGTAAAGGTTGGAACGCACAGCCCTATGGCATTGCTTTGAAGAACCATTGACACCTTTAAGAGTGTAGGGTTATAGAATCCTCCCAAATCTATTAACAGGAGTGTTTCTTCAGTTTCAGTTATCGTCTTCACAGTGGCAGATTGCAAAATCACAGACTTGCAGTCAGAACGGAGGGATAGGCACAGGTTTGTTAAAAACATCTGCGGCATTGTAAAAGAAAACGATCTCTCTACTTGTTCACCCTGCCCTCTATAAAATTCCAGGGCTCCAATCCAGAAACTCCGAGTGTACACAGATTAAAAAAAAAAAACTTTAGGAAGTACACTGCTGCCACCTCATGGTTTGAATAAGTAGTGTAATTGCAACGACTAATGGCGGAGTGGTGGCTCTGAGGCTAGGGATCAAGACCCGGGATCTGGACTGGCAATCGGAACTGGTAATTGCCAGAAGCGACTTTAATCCGTTGGGCCCTTGAGCAAGCCCGTTAACCTACGATTGCGCTTTCCTGGGTATGACGTTAATCTATATCCATCAGTGCAAGAAGGCCCTTCAACCTGCAGGGAAAAACGTGTTGGCTGGTGGCAGGATTGGCACTCCAGCCACGATAAAAAAAAAGAAACACCTTCCATTCCATCTGAACTAGTGTGGTGCTGAGGTGTCACCTGTCGCATGGCTGCACTCGGGTCCTAATCTGGGATTTTACGGTGGTTTGTCATGTGGTGGGTGCGGCAACAGGCTGTATCAGCGCATGCTCCTAACCTCAATGACTAAGGTGAACAATTCTTTTTAGCTAGGATGTCACGTAGTTGAAGTAAGTTAATCTGAAATTGCAGAACACCACGCTGTGTTTTGTCTATTATTAAGGTGAATGAGTAAGGCAACTGAAGATTACTTAACCCCAAATCATTGAGAGGTGAGGTTTTTGGAATGCGCAGATTTTAAGGCAGCTCTAAACTTTTTGACTAAGGAACCCTTAATTGCTTATTTCTGTCCTAAACAGTTGTATTCACTGTTTTTAATGGCTCCTTATTTGCAATAAGATGCAAATGACAAAAATGTTTCCAATCACACGTGTTTTAATTCATCATGCACTATCTGGTTTAATAAAACAATTAACAGGAAAATGAGACAGACTGAAAATGATCCATTTTAAGCTTCAAATCATTTAGTTGATATCCTTGAAAAGGAAAAATCTACAATGTAGGAACCTAACATTGCAGACTAACAGGGTCTTGTTCAAAAAGTGAACGCCACTTGTTTTTAAGATTAGGCACCCTTACAGTATTTTAAGATTAGGCACCTACTCTAAATTTTTAACATTAGGGACCCTGGTGTACCTGGCCTTACCCCCACGAACCTTAAGTTCAGGGTTTGTAGTAGGGGTAGGCCAGTCTAAAACAAACAACAAGAAGGAGATGGCGTCCACCTTTTGAATAAGACCAGACTAACAAGCCATAAAATTAAAAAAAGGTCTGAGATTGGCCAGGATTGTTTTTTTTTTAAATTAAGCAATTTGGTTGGAACGAAAACCTGCAGCCACTGCAGTCCTACAGGACCAACATAGCCTACCCCTGGACTAAAGGTTAATGCAATGGTTAGCTCCTAAATCTGAGGTTCAAATCCCAACCTGGTTACTGTGTGGAGTTTGCATGCTTTCCCCATAGCTATATGAGCTTTATCCCAATAATGTGCAGATGAGGTTAAATTGGCATTTCTAAACTGAAATAGTAGGTGTGGGTATGTGTATGAGTGTGCCCAATAATGGATGAGTGCCATGTCCTGCCTTGTACCCAGTGCTGTCACAATGGGAACAAATTCTTTGTGACAGTGAACTGGACAGGCAGTTTGGGAGAGTTAGATATATACTTTTACAATAGTTAAAAGTGGGTGTCTTTGGACATTTCACTTGACAACTAAGATTTTTGTTTCCTGAGCGCTTTTCAGCATTATCTTATAAATGTTGACCTCATCATTTAAACTTTCCTATCACTTACTATGTTATTGCAATTGTCTATTTGTGTGATTTCCTCTCGTATTATACAGTTATGTTTAAAAGTAACTAAACACCATGACAAACTTTCTTTCATTTTTAAAATATGTGTGCATATTAAAATTTGATTTACATATTATAATCAACTGCATAATTGAAATAAACATAAATGCAAATTGTACATGTGGAAAAAG
>NW_024382067.1:0-25000 GCF_016835505.1 Polypterus senegalus
TTCATTGTATTAGAAAGTTAGTTTTCTCTGTTCTTAATAAAACAATTAGATTAAACATTTTTCTTAACTATCTCCACAAACAACACATGGGAAGTAACAAATAATCTAATTTTTGAGTATGGTACTCTATTAATGCAAGTACATTTATATTTTCTGTTATTCAAATGCTTTTTTACATTAATTATTATCATAAACTATATGCAAAAATGTTCCAAAAACCAAACTATGGAGGTTATTACTGCATAAGAGATGACATGCCTTCATGTTCCCAAAAGTATCACACAGGGCAAGTCTGCTACTCATTGTAGCTCTGCATATACTAATGGTTTAATGAAAAATTGATAAGCACTGCAAATAATACACACTCTGATGCTTTCTTATTACTGTATCCACTACAGTAGTTCATTTGGAATTCAAACTGTCACTAGTGGATCTTCATAGTTACAAATTCTTTTTTTTTTTTTGCAAAAAGTGGCCTTTACTTGAATATACATTCAGATCACTGCATTGCAATATTTTGGTTCTAATTCTTCACCATGTATGCATACAATTCTGTAGTGTAATTTCGATTCAAACTAATATTTCTTGACTATGCCCTGAGCTCTATTAACTAATCACATTGTGGCTGAACTTAAAATTTCCACCAAGACATTACCACTACAGATCTCATTATTAGCACCAATGACCCAGGCTGCAAGTAAAAGGTTATAGTCTTGACCCATGATCTCTACATTTATAGCAGATCTCTACATTAATTGACGTCCCAAATCATCCTGCATGTTGAGGTCTTTCTGGCTGAGCCTGTAACTAGGAAACTGGTTAAGGTGTGGGCCTCAAATCCTTCCACTATGTCCTCTTTATTTCTGACCCTGGAAGAGACAAACTATTGTTATGCATTTGCTTAGTTTTGCTGATATTGCTACTGCTGTCATTTTGATTTATTGTTCTTTCCTTGATTGTACCAAGGAGAACAATTATTTGTGAGGGGACCACTTAATTTACAATCAAGCCAGGATTGAAATAGTTGTGTTAATATTTTTCATAGCAGTTTTGACAACTGATGCTATGGTACACACAGTTGCTAGTGGCCTAAACACATTTAATCTTAGCGGCAGATTAAAGTATATTCATGCAAACATATTGAGATCTCACTGCTTTAAATGGGTACAGCGAGATTTGGAATTAATTGCCTCGGATTGAGTATGTGAGGAACCACCACTCTTCCCGACATGTTGGTATGTGAAAGTGGGTTATCTTTCACAGGCCGTAATACTGAAAAGTTTTCCTTCTGGACATTTCCTTTAATTGTATTTTGTTTTCCTTTGATACTGGGTCTACACTTTGAATTTCTATCAGGTTTTTAGTATCATTCATGTGCTTATTGGTGAGCAGAATACAAGAATCACTTTCATTTTTTTCTATAAATGTTTGTCTGTTGTCATCATCTGGCAAAGTGCTGAAGTCAGACTCTGAGTGGACAATCTGGGCAAATATTTATCGACATTAATGTCTGAACTTACTGGTTGGTGAAGTGGTAAGGGGAGCTTGAGGTTTGAGAGCAAGTTACTGGTGCACATACATAACAGTAAGCATACAAGATATGAGCTGCCTGCTTGTGTGTTATGACTGATATTTTGTGTCAGCTCTTAAGATATTGGGATACCAGAACTCAATCAATTATTGTAAAGAGTAGACAGCCCAAGAATAGTCCTATAAAATGAATAATAATTAGAGATAAACCGGGGCAGCAGAAAAAAAGCACTATCAGCAAGTGTTTACAAAAGGGTGTTCCTCAACAGGTCTTATAAATTTAGATTGAGATGAAGAGACAAGATTCCCAGATGAGAGAAAGCCAGTCCAGAGAACTGAGAGACAGCAAAAAACATATAACAGGGAGACAGTGTGAGTATGGGACAAGTGAAGATGTTTTCCCCACCCACATAAAAGGATATGGACATCTAAGCTGGTAGTGTTTGTTTAATGTAAATAAACTTTATTTTATAAAATATACAAAGGTGGCCCCCATCACAAAACTTCAACCATTTTTATACTATTTGTCAAATGGTAAATGTTTGCAGTTAGTGAAATTGGCTGTTTTTGTACACTAAAGGTTTGTTGGTGTCTACATATATTCACACCAAGCTATCTTTTTATTATTTATTTTTAAAAATCATTGTTTCCCAGTTGGTGTCTGCCACTTCACAATGACAAGTGAGAAGATATAAACTGGGAAGAAATTAAATATATCAGAAGGAACTTAAACATGGGAAGCACAGGCATATGTCAATATGTGTAGATTACAATTTGTGACCCAAGTAATGTGAGGCAGGGATGTTCTGACTGTCAGTTTAGGCTGCATTCAATAAACAGTTTAAGAGTACAGAGGATTACCTGAACATTTCTAAAAATAATGTACATAAGGGATGTCAATAAAAATTAAACATCCTGTTAAGAAGTACTTAAATCATTTATTGTGATTCAAACCTGATTGTAAGTTGTTTTTAAAAGAAGGCGAAGTAAGTGAGAAAGCGAATGCACCTCTGAAGACCAAAGCAACAGTACACATTCGTGATAAGTTTCACACTGCAAGTTAATTATAAATTCACTGAATGAGAAAATAAATAGGAAAACAAGAAATATAATTAAACAGCAAGTATTTATTAGCATCTGAGGCATTTTTCAATGAATGTCAGCCACCAATGCATCTCCAAAGAACCCAGAACGGCCACCCCTGGCCACTTATGCCACAATCATATATAAATTTCCTAATGTAACAAGTATGATTTCTCCTGAAAGTTTAATGAACATTCAGACACCTGTTTCATTTTATTTTAACAAAATAAAATAAAGAATAATAAAATAATAATCAATATACTCCAAATTACCTGGGATATTACAAAAAATAAATCAAAAATAAAATATGACATTTAATTAGACTGTGGGAGGAAACAGTAGTATCTCATAAAAACTCATGTGAACAGAGGATGATTATGCCAACTATATTATGAAGGCAGCCCAGTCAAGAAATAAACAAAGGTAAAGGCTCTGCAAGACGCACCTGTGCACCTGTAAGTACCCTTACTTCATAAAATGTTACATTGTATATGAAATATTGAATATTTGTCATTTTCACCTTATAATTTTCCTCAATGATTTGGATTATTCTTAAGATAAGGCAGTTTTCCCCGGCTTTGTTGTCTTATTAATATTTCTACTAGTAAGGTTCAAAATTTTAATGCTAAGGTGAGAGCTACTGTATAGCTGACATAGTAGCCCCTGAAAAGACTTAAGAAATCCTCCAGCACTATAATACTTTAGAAGACCCAACGAGTGTCTGCTTTAAAAAGAACATGCCAGAGAGCTGACTGTAAATGGAGAAAAACTAAAACTGATAGTCCACTGTTAAATATTGAAGGCACAAATAACAATATAGAACAATACAGTCCAGCTTGAGGGGCAGTCCTATTTAAAATTGTAAATGATAATGCTGGTAATCCAATAGTTTTATTCCCAACTATTGATTGTCTTCTAAACTCACCTCACCCAATGGAATGCCTCCTAAAAACTACTAGTGAAACTTCTGAGGATTTTCTTATATTTTTTTAAAACAAAATAAATATTAGAAATAATGTAGCACATCCACCCAAAGTTAATCCCATTGAACCCCAGCATGCCCTATTAAGCAATTTAATTATTTTCATTGAAATAGTTCTACCAGAATAATTTCTAATATGAAACCCTCCACCTTCATACTCGACCAAGTAACAACAGGCTTTTTCAAAGAAGTCTCCCATGTGCTAACTGGTAGTGTATTTGACATAGAGAACTCATCATTAGATGCAGGGGTCTTCCCTGACTGTCTAAAGACTGCAGTTGTTAAATCCTTGCTCAAGAAAAATAATCTCGACCCCTGTTTCTTTGACAACTTTAGATAGGTTTCTAACCTGCCTTTCTTCAGTAAAATTCTAGACAAGTGTTACACACAAGCGTTTAGGAGGCAGTCAAAAAGCCTAAAGGTGAGTAAAATATCGCGAGACAAGGGGTTATCAGATGGTACCTACCCAAATCTCTCAATCTCTCAGCAGGAAAACTGAGGAGAAGTAAACACCACACTTCTGGGTCCCAAAAATGGCTGCAGATATGTCACTTCCGGTGCCAGAAATAATGTTCCTTCCAACCCCTTCTGATGACATCATGTCTGGTTTTCTGTTAAGATGGTGTCGCTGCCGTCTCCCTGTTTTGACGTCACTTCCTGCCAGCCATTTCCTGCCTCCATTTTACTTTACTGTATAAAAACACCATTTTGTTGACTGTAAATTATCATCTGCTTAAAATTACTTTTTGCTCTTGATCACAACGTTTCTTTTGTTTTTTCTTTTGTCCGGTGGACAATATATGGGAACGGTCCCCAAAACTTCTCTTTTGGTGAAGCTTCTTTTATTTACTAAGAGGATTTTCCACACAGGGCAGTTTTTATGATTATTTGATTAACCATTCTATTTGTGACAAGTTTCAGTCAGGTTTTAGCACAAATCATAGTACAGAAACTGCATTGGTAAAAGTAGCAAATGATTTGTGGGTTAATGCGGACAGAGTCTTGTGGAATGAGCCCCGGACACAGACAGACTGACAACGGTTTGTCACCCAACACACACATATTTATTTACAATATTTACAAGTTCAAGGTGCACAACCCAGTGCTTCCAGCACTAATCCCCCAAAGTTCAGGCCTCTCTCTCCAGTGCCTTTTTTCAGGTCGCCTACACTCCTCTCTCGCAAGACCTTTCCTCTGCGCCCGCAGAGGGCGGCCCTTCTTTGGACGTGAGCGTCCTGCCTCACATCCTCCCTTATCAGAGGAATCGGCAATCTTTACTCGATTCCTCCTTTCCCTCTGGGACGCCGTGACGGTCTGGGGCTGCCCATGGCAAAGGCACAGCCCCTGATCCATTTGCATCCCTGGAGAACGGCGCGAGGCTGCAGCTGGCTCGGGGTGGAGAGCACTAGGACTTGGGGCACACATCAGCCTACGTTCTGACAGCCCTCTCACTGTCTCTCCCCTCATGCTGCACGCAGCACCCACCACTGCGTCCACTATCGGAGGTCCCCCTCTCCGGTTGAAGGATCCAGCGTCGCACCATTCCGTTCGCGCATGCAGCGCCTGCCCTGACGCAACTGCCTTCTCCTCCGGCTTCTGCACCTCTGCACGGACGGCACACAGCTCCTGTGGAAGCGACTCTATGGACTGAAGGCAAAACTCCAGCGCCCGTAGAGCCGCAGAGAAGGACAGAAAGCCAACCGGTGGTGAGCTTACCTGCTCGTCAGGATCAGCCACAGGGTGCTCTTTGTAGGCCTTCTACTTTGGCCCAATCGGGTCTCTTCCTGGCACGAGATGGACATTCCTTGGTCCCGCCTCTGCACAGTCTTTGGCGGGCACACAAAACACACCATCCAATTCCGTGCCTGTCACGGGTAGGGACTTCTGGTCCGCGGCCATCTTGTCTCCCCTTCTCCAGGTGCGGTGGCGTGCCTCCGTCTTCGCAGCGTCTCCTGCTGTTGCCTCCGCACTGCCAACAGCGCGCAGACTGGCATCCCCCTGCCATGGACGCGGAACAGGGCAGTCTCTGCCTAAAACACAAAATGTGACTCCAACCCCAAAGGGCCAACCGCCGTGGGGCAGGGCACTTACCTCCCGGATCCCATCACTCCGAGGCACCTGCCTCGGTGTGGCCTTTGTCGTTGCAATGCTGTCCTGGACGTCCTCTGTGACATCGCGTCTGTCGGAGCCCGCTGCACTCCGGCAACGCCCGTTGTCGTTCCTCCGCACCTGGGGAATATGGCCTTTCTGCAGACCGGTGGCGGTCCATGGGGAGAACCGCTCCTGCAGGGTTGTTTGTGTGCAGCTCCCGCGTCAAGTGTCTGGGTTCCGCTGCTGTGCCAGGCCGTCCACAGACTGATTACTTGAAGCAGGTCCCTGCCTTGAACCGGGCAGAGCATCCTGCCGACTACGCCACTGTGGAACGAGCCCTGGACACAGACAGACAGACAACGGTTTGTCACCCAACACACACACATTTATTTACAATATTTACAAGTTCAAGGTGCACAACCCAGTGCTTCCAGCACCAATCCCCCAAAGTACAGGCCTCTCAATCTCCAGTACCTTTCTTCAGGCCACCTCAACTCCTCTCTCGCAAGACTCCCGTCCACTTCCACCCGACTCCAGTCCTCGAATGAAGGGGGGTGGCCCCTTTTATACAAGCCCAGATGGGCTCCAGGTGCTTCCCAACACTCCTCCGCGGACACTCCCCTGTGTGACAGAAGTGCCGGCTGCACACCCGGAAGCTCTCCGGGTGTCCACAGTCTTCTTCCCCCCAGCACTTCCTGGTGTGGCAGAAGTGCTGAGGTCCAGGGCTCTCCAGGCACCGAGGCACCCCCTGGCGGTGACCAAGGGCCCCTACAGGATTGAGCTTCCAAGCTCTGCACCTGTGGTCCCCAGTGCAATCAGGGTGCTCACCCCCTCGTGGTCTGGAGGAGGCGCAAGCCCTCCTCCAGTCCTCCTGGGTATCCCGGGTGGGTACCACCACCAGCCGTGTGCCACAGTCTGTACTGTATATCTGTTATTGTTCTCTTAGACTTGAGTGCATTATTTGGCACAATTGACCACAGTATTCTTATAAATCTTATAAAATAGACAATGGGTGGGCTTCTCTGGCAGTGTCTTAAATTGGTTTCAGTCTTACTTAACAGGTGCAAAATTCTTTGTTAGTTGTGGTGATTGTACTTCTGAGATCCATTATATTGTATATGGTGAATCACAAGGATCTATTCTGGGTCTGCTGCTTTTCTCAATCTACATGCTTCCATTGGGCCAGATTATCTCAAAACACAGCTATGCAGATGATACACAGCTTTATGTAGCAATGGCTCCTCATGACCCTGATGCTCTTGGGTCCTTGATATAGTGTCTTAGCAGTATTTCCAAATGGATAAGTAGTAACTTTCTCAAACTAAATAAGGAAAAAACAGAAATCTTAGTAATTGGCAAATAAGGAAATAGCAAGGGTATTAGAAATAAACTTGATCCCTCAGGTTAAAAGTCAAGGCGGAGGTAAAGAATTTAGGGTTATTTATTGTCTCTGACCTAAACTTTAAATTATATATTAAGCGGATCACTAGGACTGCCATTTTTTTACTTAAGGAATATAGAAAAGGTTAGACCTCTTATAACATTACAAGACACTGAAAAATTAGTTCACGCTTTTGTTTTTAGACTACCTTAGAGAGCCATCAGTCAATTGCAATTAGTGCAGAATGCAGCAGCCAGAGTTTTAACTAGAAAAAAAAATCTGAGCATATCTCGCCAGTTTTAGTGTCATGACATTGGTTGCCCTTGTCATTGAGAATTGACTTTAAAATACCACTAATGTAGTATAAAGTCTTAAATAACCTTGCAAGCTCCAAAAAAATAACCTTTCCCATTCCTATACTTTGCAATGTCTGTCCCCTACACTCTAAATTATAACCTTTGGTCTTCTAATGTTGCTTGTCTTATAATTTCAAGAGCGATGCTGGAACAAAGGTGGGTGCCTCAGCTGTCCACGAGACTGACTTTATCAAATCCTCTCATATGAAGCCTGGAAACAAAGAGGAATGACTTAAGAACATTTATGTTAGGTAGAATTCCAGTGGGGGCTGGGTGGTCTTTTGGCTTTGGAGCCCTGCAGATTTCGTTTTTTCTCCATTTCTTCCAGCCATCCAGCCTTATCACAGGACTTATCTTCAGAGTTTTATATCATGTTATTGTATATAGGATGCTACGCTTTTAATTAATATATTTTTTTAAGATTATATATTTGTTTTTTCATTGTTACTAATTGTTTAATATTATTACCTAATCATATTTTTTTGTTTTCTTGTAACTTTTTCTCTGTGACATCTTGTAAAGCAATTTGAGCTATACTGTTTGTATGATAATGTGTTATAGAAATAAATGTTGTTGTTGTTGTATCTATATACAGTATGTTATTAGGGTGGCAATGTAGTGCAAAAGATAGCACTGCTACCCTGAGGACCAGGGTTTATTTTCCACAGGTTATTTATTATTTGTCTTTGGACTCCCAAATCTCAAAAGTCCCAGTATGTATTAGTTACATTTGCAATTCTAAACTGGCGTGGTACTACTGATTATGTTTTTGTGCCCAGCTATGGACTGGAATGTAATTCAGCCATTGCTCCATTCGTGCACTAGATACTGCAAGAATAAACTCCAGCTCCCTGCCACCTTGTATGTAAAAAATGTTTTTCAGGAAATAAATAATAATGATAATATTTAAATGCAATATTTAGTTTTCCTTTCCATTTGAATATGAAATTACTTGCTTTTTGAGAAATTACAAGATGTTAGGTAAAGTGAAGAGTTTTAAGAGGACAAAATGAGACAAGAGATATTCTCAATAAAATTGTATTTTTTTTTCACAACCAGATCTCATTGACTCAACCATGTAGAATAAATGTGTCTGCTTCTGTTTGCTCAGTGTTCAGTGTACTTTTTTGCACCATACCATCATGGTTACGTTCAGTTACACAACTGATCTCCTTAAATCAGCTCTCTTTTATTACAAGTTTACATTTTCATTGTGTTATTTTACTAACTCATTGTAATCCAAAATGTAACCATAAAAATATTTCTGCTGTTATTGTTTGATTTTGCATACAATCATAACCAATCATTATTATTATGTATGGCATCTTTCAAAGTGTTTGTGTAATTTAAATGTCTGTACAATAACCTAGTGACACTGAATGAAGTGAATAGGCAGGTTAAGCAGCTTGCACAAATAGTCTGTGAGCCAGGGCTGAATACAACACTGTGACTTTATGGTATCAAATTAATACCCACTAGATCATACTAACTGCCAAATATATTGAGGCTTTATGATAGACTAGATAGTACTTGAAGTTATGTTTTAACTTGCCAATTTCAAGGAAAGATGCATTGATTTGTGAAGGTGTATCAAATTTGGTTCATTAAGGAGCTGTGGGTCTTTATGCTATCAAGTAGCACTTTACAAATATCATTACAGAGAAATTCATCATAAAGTACACAAAGCTGAAATGATTTTAGGTAAAAAATAAGAACACATTGATAAATGGTTTGACTTTATTTCCATTCAGACCTTGGATTTCATTTTAGCTATAAATACAATGCTCTTGACATTAATTAAACATGCCACCATCATCTGCATCTCTTTGTTCAGAGATTCATCAAAAATAAGTAATTTTAGTATGAGTAGTTTTTCATGTAAACATTAAGGACCTTTAAAGTAACTAATAAGATGTGAAAACAACTAAATGATTCAAAATATTACATATCATAAATGTGCTGATGATTTAAAATTGATGCACTTCAGAAATAACACCCTGTGGTATGATTTTCAAGTACACAGTTTTACTATACCCATATCTTTGTATTTATGGATTAACAAGATCCAAGTTCATATGCTTATCAAAAAGCTTAGAGGTGTAGCAGTCCAAGGTGAAAACGTGGAGACATTAAGCAATGTGACCACTTACAAACATATTTCACTACATAACATCAGGGAGGGTATAAGTTGATGAAACACAATGTTTGGTTAGTGTTTTTATATGTATATTATACCTTAAGTATTTAAATAAATTTGAAAGTACTGGGATATATAAAATTGTTTTCACTAATATCTATATTTTACTAATAATGATGGCACAGTGGTAGGTGCTGCAGCCTTACTGATCCAACATCAAATGCCATACCCAATCTTTCTCCAGGTGGAGTTTGCATGTTCTCCCCTTGTCTGTGTTGGATATTTCTTTCCAGAGCCCCTAAAGCTTTGCATGTTAAGTGAATTGGATGCCCTATATGCAGTGAAGGATGTTGGCAGGATGTATGCCAGAGAGGGCCCTGTGATAAACTAAAACATAATTCACAGATTGTTTCTGCCTGACACTACCAAAATAGGCTTTGATCCTTTTGACTCTAAACTGGAATAAGTGGGTTTGACGATGTTATGTTAGGTGCACACAGGATTTCAGAGTGATTGATGGGGTACCAATTGCTGGTAGGACATACTTATGCACATGGCCACAACCCCAATAACTTAAAGTCAAGGAAAACAATATAACCTGCATGTGTTTAATAAGTGGGATTAAATAGGAGTACCCAGAAAAAACTCAGATAGATATTGGAAAAAACATGGAAACTCTACACAGACAATGGTCAAACTGGCAAACAAACTCCATATTTTCCAATTATAATTCACCATTATAAATTGTTGTGAAAGTGTGACACCCCATGTTTGAATTCACAAATCTTACTATGTTAGCATAATTAATGTTGTGATAGTTGATCAATGAACATACCAACCTAACTGCTTTATTGCTCTGCTGGTACTTTTAAGGTTATTTCACATGACATTACCTTTTCAGAGGCATTCAGTCATAGCCTCCACTTAAATATCCTTTGTGAGACAGAGGCAGTCAGTTGTGTGTTCCCATTAAGTTGCTCACTTAATGTGACATGTCCTCCGTGTCACTAATCTACGGCCTGCTCTGATTAAAAACAACAGGTTTGATTTTGTCTTTAGTCATTGGGGTAGGCTCTGTGTGTATGACAGCTGACAACTAATGAATACACACTAGGAAGTATAATGCATTAGCGAGGAATGAGGAACATGGGGACTTTGAACCTCACAAACAGAAAAGAAGGATCATCTGTCCGATATCTTGTGTTTTACATACCACCAGAGAATGTAAAAAAGAAGAAAAGGACAGAAATTGCAGCAGAACTCCCTTTTGCAGTGCTCTGCAAAACTGACATACCCTATGACTTGAAGTCACATAATGTGATATTATCTTTACTGTACCGAATTATAGTCAATCTGCAACACACAGAACCTTTGGGGGTGGTCGGGAAATGGATTAGCTACTCCTCTGCAGGAGTTGTTATTTGCTCTTTGTTTATTTGCTGGAATGCAATGACCATTTAAGAACCATTCAGACAGAGGACCATATCAAACAAACCAGTTCTGTGAACACAACTTGAGTTTACTAAATATCTTAGTAAAATGGAGACCTTAATTCAACTATGTTTGCAAAAGTGCAGCATCAGGAAAGCAAGTTGCCAAATTAAACAAAGACATTGATAAGAACCCAACATCAGCCACTAATTCAAAGATGCGATTCAATGAAAACCTGCCAAAATGGCCTTCCACATTGGTCCAGATCACAGGATGGATAAGTAAATAAAAAATATTCAGCATATCTGCCTTCATTTCAACCTGGCTTATACAATCCTATGGATATTATCAGTCTGTCTCAACGCTCCATTTTCTCGCACATTTACTACTGTACTTATTGTACAGATTATTTGTCACCAAAATTAACATTTGTTCTTCATTTCAGATTTCACCAATATGCCCCATTGCTTAAATCAAATATGCACATTTTACATTATAAATAGTTAACTTCTGAAGGTGCTGAGGGAAGGATGCCACTGTATAATGCTGACCGTCTATGTTGAAAGAAATTTTTTTCAATTAACACGGCCAAATGATGTGCAGCTTCAAGCAGAGTTTTACCCAGGTGTATGAATGACACATCAATATTCCTGCTGTAGTTAGTTAAATTATAGTGGATTATGAAATGAAAAAAAAACTGTAGATCACCATTTCCTGCTGCACCTCCTCATGGTTACTATGATATTTGTCAAATGTAATTGGCAACTCTTAACTGGCCCTGTTGAGGTGTTTGTGTCCTGACATGAACTGCATTTCATTCATGGCTGGATCATTCCCCACTCCGATCCTCTGATAAATGCTGCCAGGAAAAGCACCAGTTCTCTGCACCCTAGAACTAGGCACAAAGGAGAGAAAATGGATGGATGATTAAATGGAATTTTCAGAGAGTGATACAGTATATAGTGCTGGTGCCTCACAACTGCAGGATGACTGATCTAGTTCCCAGTATTTATAATTGTAGAGTTTGCACATTCTCGCTATGGCTACATTTGTTCTTCTAGAAGTATTCCAGTTTTCCTCTCATATCACAAGAACAAACATGTTAGGTTTATTGGTTGCTGAAAATTTGCCTTTGTATGAGTGACTGTGGGAATGCATGTAAGGGTAGCTTGCAATAGACTGCTGTCTCATCAATAGCTGGTTTCCATTTTGTGTCACATGCTACTGGGACAGGTTCCTACTCCCATCAACCTTACATTAGAAAAAGAGGGTATAAAAAATGGATTGATGGATGAATGAATAATAGCATTTTGAAATTTCTATTTAAAAATAATTAATTCCTACAGTTATGCACAGCAATATTAACATTTAACAAAACAAGTTTGTAGTATATATCAGTTTGGCCTTTCTGTACAAATAATTATAAATACAGCAATGTTTTATTTTTTATGTAAGGAAACATACTTTTATTTTTTCTAGTATCATCCGATACAAGGCAAGAGACACCCACAGGAAGAGCCAACAGTCCACTGCAAGACACAATCACTCATAGGACCTGCATGTCTTTAGGAGGTGGAGAAAAAAACAGGGATTCTTGGAGCAATAGGTAATGCTAATACAGACACAACATGCATACTCCACAAAGTGAGCGGGCCAGGACTCAAATCCGATCTTCTGGGATTGTGAGATAGTAATGTTATATACACTGTGTCATCATGCCAAACTCAAATAATAGTCTGTTACATTAAATGTTAACATTATTTAGTTAGTTATTTTTAAAAACTCTTCATTTATTTTAGTGCCTTGGTGGGAAGCCAAAGCCTTTCCCTGGATCACTGGGCACAAAGTTTGAAACAGCCCTGCACAGGCTGTAGGGCAAACTCACAGACACTGAAGCCTCACACTGGAGCCTGTTTGGACACACCATTTAATCTAACCAGTATCTATTTGGTGAAACTGAAGGAAAACCAGAGTGTCCAGGATAAACTACACCAACACAGGAAAAATATGTAAACTCCACACAGGCAACAACAGGACAGGGAATTTGAACCCAAGGTGCTGGATCCCTAGAGCAGTAGCACTAACCATTGTGATAGTCTGTTGCCTATGTTTTAATGCACAGGAAGATTAATTTAAAATGTGATATTTATTCTTGCTTCCTGATGCTGTATTTTTAAATGAAAAGTACGATCACAGCTGAGGCAATTAGTAAACATTTTCTCTAGGTGGTATTGACTAAAGTGAGGTGTCAAAATTGATTTCAACCATTATGACAGTAATATAGTGTGTGGGCTAGCCTTAAATATTTTCATAACTTAGGTGCTCTTGCCTTTGAAACACCATATTTTAAATCACAAAACGACATGCTATTTGGCAGTAAAGATGACTAAGGAAGCTAGACTCAAATCCTCTAGGGAAATATTTCATTCCATGGATCAGAAGACATAACAGTTTTGCTTATCTGCAGGAGAACATTTCACAAAACTAGTAAAGCTCTATTAGATATTTTAGTATTCTATAACATTTAAGATAAATAACTTTTAAATGTGGAATACATTTGGATACTGCCACTCACACAACAATTGTATTACAACATAAACACAACATAAATAGTGTAATTAAAACAAGAAAAGACAAAAATAAAATTGAAAATACATAAATCACACAATTATAAGACCAACAAGAGCCCCAGTGTAATTTTCTGTGTCAGAAAGTTTTTTTTTTTTTTTCTTTCTTTTTGCTTATTTTAGGACATTTTAACGGCCTCAGATGTGTTGCTGACACATCTGATTCACTAGTGGCTGCTCAATTCCACAAAGAGCTTCTCTGACATCCTGTTAATGAGAACTGACCTGTTGTTTCTTATTTATGATGAACAGAAAAGGTGCAAACAGGTGTCTCAGCCTCTCAGCAACCCTGCTGAAGGCAATAAAAAAATCCAGTTAATTATACTGGTGGAAAAACAAGACAATTTTAGCTTGGTGGGCAAGCTGACTTGATGAGATGGTCCACATGCTTTAGTGTTTTCCCAGCAGAGATATAAATAATAAATGCTGGAACAGGCTTCTGACTCACACATACTGTGGCTACACTGCAGTGCACAACAGAGCAGGCTATGTTTCAGCCAGCAACTGGCAGCAAATGCAATTATGAAACAAGACCTTCTGTCTTCCTTGCCATCAGAACACATTTTAGTCACGATCTTGCTTAGCCAAATTCAGGTATTTTTGTCCAGCATTTATTAAGACACTAGGAAAGTTTTTAATCCCTCTTAAGTCCAAGTTCACGTGACTAAATAAATAACCTTAACACCACACATAGTTGTTTATTTATTACGTCGGTAGGAGTTCCCTAGGAAGGTCAATTACTACAAATTTCCCTCTATTTAAAATAAAGAACAATAATTTATCATTAAGTATCGATCAACGTACCACGTGAAAAAAAAATCTCTGGACGCTACAGACAGTTCCAGACCCAAGTAAAGGCACTAATTTGCTTAGTTCGTTAGGTTATCCATGTAAGTAAGCCGTAAAAAGAAAGTAGTGGAGATAACACCATTTGTATTAACGGTGAAATCTGACTCAGAAGAGTTTCTAATATCAGAAACATTTGTGTCCAAAGACTAACCGGTAAGTACAAAAATGTAAGCAGCCACTCTGCTCCTGAATATCCAAGATTTGTTAAAGTTGCATGATGAGTTTACCTTCCCAAAAAAGACATTTAAAAGAAATAAGTACATTACACTTTAAGGCATGCGCCTTAAACAACTAATGTCCGTGTGAGAACTCTGATGGCACTTACGAAATTCGCTTTGGCATCTAAATGCGAGTAAGTCAAGGGCGCCGGCGAGCTCTATGTGTCTGCTTCAACTTTGTCTCGAAGTGCCGCGGGGAGTGACGGGAGTCGAGGCGCGCTCTAAATCGGGAAGGCGCGCGTGACAGAAGCTGGGTAACCTGAGATCATATCGGACTCCGTCCCGCTCAAAAACCTTGTCGTTCAGAGAGATGAGCTTCTCTGCGATGTCATTGCCGATGAGCACTGAGAATAGTTTGGAGATGTAGCGGTGCTTCGCGAAAAGCAAGTACAGTTTCTTACGCCGCCAGCCCACGTAACGGCAGGGTGTATCTGCTCGTAGAGTCACCTGCAAAAAAGAAACCGTGTATTAACAAACAGCAAAACATCGAGAGACCAGGACAGCAGATTCTTTTCACTGTGCAAGTGTGCGTAGTAGACAATCTCTCTGACTAGAAAGCATAATTTATGCATGTTCCAGTTTGTCAAAAGCATTTTAAAAATCATGTGCAACTAATACATGCAGGCTGGAATCAGATCGTTTTACTTGGGGAAAAAAGTTAATATTAAAAGTACATGTACACATATTAAAAGCTGAACCCATAGCCCGACCCAATTTATTCCAATACAGAAAATATACATATTTCATAAACAGAAATATATTCCGTACAGTAAATTATTATAGTATAGTTTTTCATTATTGGTAAAATTATGTCGAGGAACATATTTAGATGCAAGAAGCAATATAAAATAAAACAGACAGATATGAAAAGGTATCCTAAGATAGATAGATAGATAGATAGATAGATAGATAGATAGATAGATAGATAGATAGATAGATAGATAGATAGATAGAGCGCTCAAATAGACACAAACAGGTGCATTAACCGATTGGTGTATAATGCCATTAAAAACATATCTTCCCTATACTAATATGCCTGTCAATAAAAAGACACGTACGTGATACGTGCATCCAGGGAGACGTTGAAGTCCCAACTACATAATAATGTTCTTGAAATGGAGTTCTGGTAGGTGAAGAGATAGTAAATCGATGATGGGAAGAGAACGCCTCATCAAGCATGGTTTTAAGGATTAAACATTGTTTTTTACTTTTAATACGAATACGTTTCAATCTGTCCTTATTACAATGTAATTTTAAGATTTTGTAGGATTTTTTGACATACATTTTAAATGATTTTTAGCGAAAGTGGGGCAATGCGATAAATTGCGAAATCAACCATGCATTTATATTTTAATGTGCACGGGAAATGTGATATGGAGGTCAAAACTGGCAATCACTGTCAACCTTGTAGCGTAGGGGCCGGTGCCTTACCTTAGTCTGTAGGCCACGCTGGCATCGTTTTACCATAACATGTAATCTGACATTTCAGCTTTACGCCTAACTCTTAGCAAAAGACAATCTGTACTAAACGGCATAGATTGGGTGGTTTAGTAGGATGACATTATGCAAATACCCGGAGCTATGTCTCACAATAATAAAAGTTTAAAAATGCGCTTTTACTCAAAATAAAAAAACATCTATTTATCTATTAGGAATTGTAAAACATACAACATTCATAAAATAGATGGATGCATATTGCGTATGGACATTTTAAACTTAAGTGTTAGCGTCCACAGCATTTACTTGTAATACTGAAATCAGGTATTTTATAACATAATATTAGAAACGGAAAATCCGAAGTTATATGTTCGTGAACATGTGTATTCCGGCGAGGGTCATATGCATAAAATTTCTCAAGTTAAAATAAAAAAAAAACAGTCATGAACATATCTTACTATTTGTAGATGTCTAGAAATGAAAGAAACTAGATAGACAGAAAGGAATTGCTGAAATGTGTTCATCGACTCATATAACCCTAATGATAAAATAAGAATTATATTATAAGCCTTAATTTAAAACTAACCAATAACAAGGGTTCTACAGTCGAGTATTACATCCATAAAGCCATTATCCATTTCAGAAAAAAAACAATTAGGGTTTGGAAATTATTTTTATGAGAAAATACCTAATTATGGCCATTTATTGAGAACCATAGCACTTGGGTTAGACGTTAATGCTGTTAATATTAAAACAGGGAATACAGTAAATTAAACACTGATCACCTCATGGTTTGCTCCCTTTGCTGCACGAACAGGCTCCGGCTCGCTTCTGAGCAGCGTGATATAAATATATATTTTTTTTTATCATGGACTGCAATATTATTAATTATAAGTATTGGTTAATGTTGTTTCAGAGCACTACACAAAAAGATTATGTGGGTTAGGAAGATAGGTACAGATACAGCATATCCCGATCCCCTCCCTGTCAACGCCCGGGTCACCCAGTCATATCATACCTGGAATATGCCTTCCTCCGATGGCCGTAGAGAGTCCCACTCGGGAGAGTCCAGGAACTGATACGGGTAAATGTGATGCAAAAACTCGCCATTGACTGTCACGCGGATTCTGCCAAAGGGAGAAAAACAGCTGTCACACGCAGTGGCAAGCAGCTAAACTAGGCGATCCAAAAATTACACGACTCTGCTAGAGGTTAGGCAGGCAGGTGCTTGCGAGCAGCCGCGAAACAGGAGAAGGTATCCTGACACCGAAAGAAGAGGCGCACACACGCGGCAGGCAGTACTACTCGTAATAGGCAGGCATTCCCACGCACCTTCCTGACAGCAGGATCGAGAGTTTTTCAATGGGAGTTTTCCCTTCCATTGCGTAGCAGTGATCCTTTTCCAGAGTGCTCACTTCGCCGTCACAGCACGCCACGATCTTTCTGTAGACCGTAAGGGGTATCCCAAGCTGCTGGAAGAGGCGCGCATAGAGCTCCTGGAAGTCCTGCTCGAAAGAAACGCTGCGGAGCTGGTAGGCGACGTGGACGATCTGCACAGCGCTGATCACTAGCAGCGTGAAATTCCAAGAAAATATATCAGCGGCACAAGCGTCCAGCCAAGCCCAGATGGATGAGCAGAGAAAACCCAGTGCCAGGAAGAAGAATAGATAGAGCAACCCGTAAAAGCCGCTGCCCCCCATAAAGCCCAAGACTAGAAAAATATTAGCCAGGTGGTACACCGCTCCCTCCACGTCCCGCTTCCAGTCGTTGCACACGGGGTGCCCATTCAGCATGGTGTCCCACAGAGTGTTGTTTCCACTGCCCATCGCCGCCGGATCCATGAAACGGATGTTTTTGCCGAATTTTCGGGTGTCCCACAAGTAAACAGTCAAACGATCAGAAACAACGAAGCACAGATAAGTACATTGCTGAGCACAAAAGGTCCCGTTTCCATGCGCAGAGTCGGGTAACGTACCGGGTCTTAGCTGGCACTGGAGTTCAGATGATTATCGGAGGTGTAACCAGATACTTTGGAGACTCCGCAGAGAAAGAGGATAAGGCACTTCTCGCGGCTCCTGGGTCCATATGACCGCCTGTTTCGGTTTTGACCGGTTAACACTTCGTGAGGGACAGGCTAGCGGCTTGCCTAACTCTTCAGGACACTGAGAGGTCCTATTAATATGTTAAGACAGTGTGAATCAAATTGGGTCCTAGGAGTAACTCAACCGTGTGACCTTACGTGTACCTATAAAACAAACTGGAATATTTGTTATGAAACGCATTCACAGGAATCACTGACTAAAGCTGAAAGAAGTATATTGCAGTGGTAATCACAGCCTTGTAATCTAGGTAGTGTATGTCTGATTGAGATGTGGTTTCAACTCCAGGTTCTACAAACAAATGCCATGTAAAACTTTGAGGGACCTGCTATGTTGGTGTCAGCCACGTGTCCGATGTTGGCCAGATCATCACCATTACACCACAACAATGAACTGAATAGATGGATGAAAATGAATTGAAAGCACCAGAATAGTATAAAATCCTAAAAGAAAAATGGTTCACTTATTTTCCCATAGCTGGTCAGAATGGTGACACTAATTTCACCTGAAGTTGTCAAGTGTGTGGGCCATCCTTTGATGGACTGGAGTCTTCCTTGTATTTGTTTCTGTCATACGTCTGTCTGCTAGCAGCAAGGGTGGGCCCCAGCTCCCTGCAAAAGAACAAATAATGAATGGATGCACATTTGCAATATAAAACTGGAAGGGTAGAAACATTAGTTCCACTCTGTGTATTATTTCCTCAATTTTGCTACTCGCGTCAATGCCCATCGGCTTTTTCAAACTAAGTCTTCTTGGCAGGTCACGCCATTCAAAAATGTCTATAGTGTCCTTCATTCACTATCTCAAAATACTTTATAACTTGTAGTTGCATTAGGTGCACTGGCACCTCCTGTTCATAGCTGCCACCTTATCACACTATAACTGAATTAACTGGTTTCAATAATGTACCCTGTGCTGGCACCCATCTGGATAATAGATGGGTAGAATTTCTAAGGAATCAAAAATGCTCGCTAGTAAGTAATTCCACTGCAGTAAAACAGGCAGAACAATAAACTGCATATGGGAAATAATGAATTTAACAAAACATTGGAGCTTCAGCTTGGGAGTGAAATATTCTTCATAGTCCTAGATAGACAGACATTTCCATTGCCTGGTTATGTGCTTTTACATAATTTATATGGTTGTACTGTAGTGTTTGCTAAGTGTCACACCTCTAGCAGCAGAATTTTGCAAACAATTCATTTTATTTCTTCAGTTACTGTTAGTGGAAGACAGCTGAGGAATGGTAATAATATAGGTGTGAAGCAATGAGGACTGACTGACACAGTGAGAGGCTGCTACACACAACAGACTAAATGTGCAAATAAATGGTAATGGTAGACCAAAAACACAATGGCTCAATGGGCTGAAAATACACAAAACCAGTCTGTATATTCCATGAAAGAGAGCATTGATTGCAGGGAGTAATTACAAAAGTGCAAATACAGAAAACAAATCCTATCTGCCTCCACTAGTTCTTGATAATCACATTTTATTGTCTATTTAAACATATTGCATCTGCACACACCTAATGATAGTTCAAAACTGTTCTCCTCTCTGTCTGTTGTCACTTGATCTAAATCTCAGTCTCTTTACCTGCACTAAATGTGAGTCTGTGCCTTACTTCACCTCCTGACCCCAGATTTAGTAACTCCTGGGAAGAGTTGACTATTTATATGACTTTTCCATTTTAAGTTTCATAGTCAGAGCCAGAGAAAATCTAGACAAGAGCAACTAAACAAATTAAAGGACCACAGTACAGTATATGAGTTATGAGGAAAGATCTAGTGTTAAAAAAATAAGAAGAGACATGATAAAATATGTAAATGTGGATGCCAGCTTGCTACTTGATTTTTTTCAACAGCAATATGAGGGCTCAGAGGAAAGGTGGTTACAGCTAAACTTGTCTCAAATATTAGGGAGTATTTTGTTCATGTTCAGAAATACAGATGACAGTGCTGTCTGGACCCCATCCTACATTTAATGGTCCAACTATCGAGACCTGTTCTTTGTGCCCTGGGAATTATTAAGCAATAGGACTTGGTGCCATATTGTGCTTAGGTATTTCCTTTAGAGTATGTCAGTATGTAAAGCTGGCTGTGTGTTATATGTGCATAGACAACCAACCCAGATTAAATTCAGAACGTGGCAATGGAAAGTCTGAGAGGGAAAGAGTGAGCAAGTGTACAAATTGGGTGATTTCAGAAATAAGTCTTGCCCACTGCATCCCATCCCATCTGCCCTGAGGCATTTAGATCTGCTAAGGGAACTTGTCTCCTTCTTGATGCTTAATCCCTTAGCAGGGTGAAGGAAGATCCTTTAGGTGGTTAGCTAAACCACTAATCCATGAACAGTGCTAATGTTCAACTGAGGCAACCATTGAGCCAAAATGAAGACTTCCGATACAGAGCATTTTGTGAAGTTATACATAAACCAATAACGGCACACTGCTAGTTTTCATCCTCTTTCTCTGTATGTTTTAGCATTCGTTTGCTCAGAGGTTGATGCACTTGTTGCTTCCAGAGCAGCTCTTCTTTCCTCCACCCTATCGGCCCGCTTCTTCTCTTCTTTCGTCTGCATCTTTTTGTGTTAAAACTGATTAAGTCAGTGTTTGTGTTGCAATTACTTAGTACGTTTTCTTTCATCCTTCACTTAAGCTGGCACTTAAGTCTTCAATCTGCCTCAAGAATGATTAAAGATATGAAGAAGTAGGGGAAGTGACGGCAAAGGTGGTAGGGATGAGAACGGTGCTCGTACGCATGCACCGCATGGCCACTGCCAAGAGTTGATTCTACAATAAAATAAAATAAAAATGAAAAGAGGAATAACGGGCGGCACGGTGGCGCAGTGGTAGCGCTGCTGCCTCGCAGTTAGGAGACCAGGGTTCGCTTCCCGGGTCCTCCCTGCGTGGAGTTTGCATGTTCTCCCGTGTCTGCGTGGGTTTCCTCCGGGCGCTCCGGTTTCCTCCCACAATCCAAAGACATGCAGGTTAGGTGGATTGGCGATTCTAAATTGGCCTTGGTGTGTGGGTGTGTTTGTGTGTGTCCTGCGGTGGGTTGGCACCCTGCCCAGGATTGGTTCCTGCCTTGTGCCCTGTGTTGGCTGGGATTGGCTCCAGCAGACCCCCGTGACCCTGTGTTTGGATTCAGCGGGTTAGAAAATGGATGGATGGATGGAAGAGGAATAACCTTGGAGGTCAGTCATCACCACGAAAGCGAATAGTAGACGTCACATAGTATATGTGTCCCAAATTTCAGGTCAAAAGGTTTGCTAGCTACAGGTGATTTAAAATCCTGGACAGACAAACGAACAGCCACGGTAGCGTATTATATAAGAAGATTTCCTAACCTAAATGTCCAAAGAGATGAGCACAGTTGTAATATATTTATAACAGTTATTTCTTGATATAGTGCCGTTCTACTGTGAAACATCAGGCAAGAATTGAACTTGCAAACACAGGGATTAATGTCCGGTGCTTTTGCTGCTATACCACACCACTTACCTAATTTCACGCTGCATATATGGAGGGAGTGAAAGATGATATCATTCTGAAATTATCCTTAGTAGTTTTCATCTATGAAATGACCAAATACTTTATGATCCTTTCCATTTCATTTGCTTTTCCAACACCCAGCACAGTAAAAGCCTGGTACTCGTGTGTAATTCCCTTGGCAACTCCCAACAGCAGCGAATTCTGTTTTTTAACCATTATAGGATCATGGTATCACCTGCTGTCATGTGCCTTTCATTTTTTTTTTTTTTGTTTTTCATTTGAACAAGAAGCCAAATGCTGGATCCATGTCTAATTAATCTGGTATTCTGTACACATTCTATAATTATCTGCAGCTTGCCTAGTACAGTAACTGCTAAACCCCAGTCTCCAGCAAGGAATAATCAAAAAGCTGTTGACTCACTGAATATGAAATTGACCTAAGAAGGCTCTTGGAATCACATATTGGCACACAGAGGTTGATATCAGGAAAAGACTAAGAGAGCAGCATCACATTATCATACCACGCTACAATTCGGCATACTCCATGCAGTATATCTAGTTCAATTTCTTGCATGCAGATGGAACGTGTAGTTTGATGCCAACAGTGAGAATACATGCTGTCCATCAGTAATAGCCTTCATAGTGCAGAGAGTCCATCAAGCGTTTGGCTATCACTAGCCCTAATAGCCCTATCTGGCTCTTGTGTACTCACTCTTTGCCTTCAGTAGGACATTTGGGTTTAAGTGAGTGCAAAGGGCTTGATCCAGTTGAAGGGATGAGAGTAGCTACAGGCATCACTGAAATACCCAAGAACACGAATCAGGGAGGAAGACGATGAATGTTGTTGGATGAACAAAAGTTAGTATGTAGACTGGACAAAAACAGAAGCTAAAACACACTAGGCAAAATAACATAAAAGGATAAAAACAAAACTTAAAACAAATCATTGTGAAGATTCAAAAAACAAAGGTTTTTTTTTTGATTTGGCCAAGAAAAGTCCAAACAGACTTAAAACTGACTTGAGCAGCAGAGGGAAAATCTGTTTGTTTTAGGGATGCTCAAAAGGGATTGTCAAACCGCAGTTAGATACGGAACTCAAAAGTTAGTTATCATTGATGTGTAAGAGAAAGACAAGACTATGATAGAGAGTTGGGGTACCATCCTGGTAACTCAGTATAATTGATGGGACGAAAACAAAAGAAAAATATGCAACAATTGCGGAATTTAGGACAGAACTGATCGAGATGGTGGATCTTCTGGCTTTGAGGACTTCTGACATATGAATGGATGTCGGAAGGGATGCCAGTGATGGTAAAGCCATCAACCTTCCGGTCTGCAGAAGGAGGAAGAGAAGAGACATTATCATACAGTGCCAAGCTGGAGTGGTGGGTTATTACCATTACCAAAACCCTTTAGGTGCCCCCTAAGCACATGCATGTGACAGATCCATCCATCCATTTTCCAACCCGCTGAATCCGAATACAGGGTCACGGGGGTCTGCTGGAGCCAATCCCAGCCAACACAGGGCACAAGGCAGGAACCAATTCTGGGCAGGGTGCCAACCCACCGCAGGACACACACAAACACCAAGCACACACTAGGGCCAATTTAGCATCGCCAATCCACCTAACTGGCATGTCTTTGGACTGTGGGAGGAAACCGGAGCGCCCGGAGGAAACCCACGCAGACACAGGGAGAACATGCAAACTCCCATGTGACAGATGTTAAGCTCAATTATTTGAATCCATTGACAGCCAGTCAGTCAGTCAGTCAGTCAGTCATTCTCCAACCCGCTATATCCTAACAAAGGGTCAAGGGGGTCTACTGGAGCCAATCCCATCGTTCTATTTTAAAATACTGTAACACTAAGCTAACATGGGGAGCTTTCCTTTGTGATCCAATGATCAAATCCCAGTGTGAGCATACCAACATATTTTATAATGGTTGTGCATATCATTTTGCTTTGGACCCTCATGCCTAGCAACAGGCATCCTTACCATTGTAAGGTATTTTTATGTGAACCATTGAGCGGTAAACAAACTAGCTAGAAATTAAAAAAAAAAAAACCCAAAAAAAAAAAACCATACTGGTATCATTGTATCTGCCAGCTCACCTCCCTATGTAGTTTGACAAATCTTCCACTGATCCAATGGTTAATACTTGAAAAATCCTCCCATTAATACAAATCCCAGTTGCTTACTCTAGGTTGACCACTTCCTTCACCTGGTCTGAAGTAGTACTTTAAACGTTATTTAGTTTTGCTCCTTTCATTCCTGCAGCTGCCAGTGCCCTCACAGGAGCTGCCCAACTCTCACCTTGATGGCTGCTTCTGCATTTTAGTGGAAAAGGGGCTAATGAGTGCTTAAACATGAAGCACACAGGCTACAGCCAGACAGAAAAATAAATGAGACTGTTTCTTTAGTGTCAATTTTCCTTTACATCAGTGGAAGAGAAATTAGAACCAAAGAGAAAAGAAAATTATTTTCCAAATAATTAGGAAAAGATCTATTTTCTAAACCTTCTTTGGCAAGGTACTATCTCTGCAAAATCTCCCAGTGTCCATGTGGCTTCTCTCCATTTGTTCTCCTATTTAAAAAACACATGGGTGTTAGGTTAGGGAACTTGGGGTGAGGGATTGTGCCCTTTTTACGGACTTGTCCCCCAACTCTCCCAGGATGGGCTTGTAGTTTTTCTTTGACCCTGAAACGGGGTTGAGTGCATTTAGTAGTTATAATGTTCCTACACATCAGTTCCAACTACAGAGGGGTAATATTGTTATTGATAATATTAGCCTATCACAGGTCAACCATTTTGTAGTTAAACACATAGAACTTGCATATATCAATGTAAGGACTTGCTTTGCATACAGTGGTGTGAAAAACTATTTGCCCCCTTCCTGATTTCTTATTCTTTTGCATGTTTGTCACACAAAATGTTTCTGATCATCAAACACATTTAACTATTAGTCAAATATAACACAAGTAAACACAAAATGCAGTTTTTAAATGATGGTTTTATTATTTAGGGAGAAAAAAAAATCCAAACCTACATGGCCCTGTGTGAAAAAGTAATTGCCCCCTTGTTCAAAAATAACCTAACTGTGGTGTATCAAACCTGAGTTCAATTTCCTGATTACTGCCACACCTGTTTCAATCAAGAAATCACTTAAATAGGAGCTGCCTGACACAGAGAAGTAGACCAAAAGCACCTCAAAAGCTAGACATCATGCCAAGATCCAAAGAAATTCAGGAACAAATGAGAACAGAAGTAATTGAGATCTATCAGT
>NW_024382068.1:0-32338 GCF_016835505.1 Polypterus senegalus
TTAGGGTAACGTTGACTGTAATCTGAATTTTAAATGCAATTTATCAGACCACTGGGACAGCATTTTCATTTAAAACATACTAAAGTTAGACCTCTTATATCATTGAAGATTGGAATTAACTTTTGTTTTCAGTCAACTAGATTACTGTAACGCACTCCTCTCAGGATAACCCAAAAAGACATCAATCACTTGCAATGAGTGCAAAATGCAGCTGCTAGAACCCTAACTGGGAAAAGAAAATCCGAACACATTTCCCCAGTATTGATGTCACTACACTGGTTGCCTGTGTCATTCAGGATTGACTTTAAAATACTGCTTATGGTTTATAAAGCCTTAAATAACCCCGTTCCATCTTATATTTTCGGAATGCCTGACCGTTATTTTTTCAAATCGTAACCTTAGATCTTCAAAATAAGTGTCTCCTTATAATTCCAAAAGCAAAACTTAAAAGAACTGGAGGGGCTCTGCTGTTATGCACCTAAAATCGGGAATAGCCTGCCAATAGGAATTGCCAGGCAAATACAGTAGAGCACTTTAAAACACTGCTGAAAACACATTACTTTAACATGGCCTTTTTATAATACTTTAACTTAATACTGATGCTCTGCATGTTCAATTCTTCATAATAACTATTCACAGTGGCTCTAAAATCCATACTACCTCTTTTCTTCTGTTTTTTTTCCCGGTTTTTTGTGGTGGGGCCTGCACCCCCACCACCTACTCAAAGCATCATGATGCACCAACATTGATGGACTGAAAGCCAGAAGTCACGTGACCATCATCATCAGGTCCTTCCATGAAAACTCTAAACACAAAGAGGACTGTTTGACTAATGTTGGTAGATTGCCCAAAGGGGACTGGGGGGTCTTTTGGTCTGGAATCCCTGCAGATTTTTTTTTTTTTTTCTCCAGCCTTTGGGGGTTTTTTTGTTTTTCTGTCACCCTGGCCATGGACCTTCCCTCTTTGTATGTTAATTAATGTTGACTTATGTTTATTTTTTATTGTGTCTTCTATTTTTTTATTCATTTTGTAAGCACTTTGAGCTACATTTTTTGTTTGAATATGTGCTAAAATAAATAAATGTTGATTGATTGATTGATTGAAAGGCCCATGACTGTGGTATAGAAATTACATTTTCTATGTGAACGTTCAATTTCTGCCTCTGGTAATGTGCCTTACCCATTACCAGAAATTAAAGAAAATTTGTTTTGTGTCCTCTGCAGTGTTAAGAGAGAAAGGGTTTGGTTTGGGATAAAAGGAAAAAGGTGCAAAAGAAAGGAAAGTTGCCTTTTTTCTTTTATATAGTATAGAGACATGTGTTCAGTGGCGTTATGATCGCTTTGGGGGCAGTCGGGGGTGGGTCTTGTGTAGACTGGGTGAGACGTCCCTGCCATTAATCGGCTGTGATGGAATTGTCAGTCCTCCACTTTGCGTGTCTTCATAATCCGAAGCTGAGGACCTGATAATCGTATCGGCAAAAGAAAGTGTGAATGCCTTAATATTATTTTGCCGTGGTGTAGAAAGGGGCCCCGGGGTTTGCACTTGTCTGGGCATAGCCTCAGGGAGGATGAAAAATTAAAAGTGCTCACTTTGATTTAAGGCAGAAGCCAGTCCAAGTCCCGAGGCCGGCACAGCTATCGCTACCCGCTGCTCGATTTTTGCTGGGTAGTAGACCAGTTTTGTACACACACGTCCACAAATGACACAGGGGTTTACCGGCAATGTCAGTAAACATATACTCAGCCTCCCCATCGGTTTTAAAGGCTCTATGTTCAGAATCACCTTTTCTTTGGCATCTTTGGGCTAGTTTAGCAATAACTTGTAGCATCATAAGCTGACTTGTTTAAACGGTAAGTGTTAGCGGCAGCTGAATCGCTGGATTATGGGATCTGTAGTTTATTGTGTTACCAGCGTTCTTATCCCGGGCCAAAAAAATTTAAACAGTATATAAAATGATCTCGGGCGGATATAATTACCGCCCGGGCGGATGTTCCGTGGGGTTGAGTTTGACACATATGGACTAAATAGAACTTTAAAAAGAAATATTTTTGTAATGTATTTGGGAGATCAGATGAGTTGACGCCCTACAGTAGAGTCCACCGGGTATTGTGGTTTTGCTTGTGTGCCCAGTAGTTCGTCCCTCACTCTACTTTTGCTCATCTAATGAATCAGAGTATGGTTTTCCAAAACAATCATCGCGCAATAAAGTATCCTATTCATGAAGACTCAATAGGTGATCTGTCTTCTGCGTAAACCGCATGTGTTTTCACCTCAAACAAGGATGCGAGGAAAATGAATGACCCGAATTTCTTAGTGCATCCTTCGAATCAACCTCGGGGGCCGGGAAGGCTTTCTACTATTGCGCCCAGCGTGTGGTTTATCTTTTTTGGCGTAGCAGTGTAATTGTTTTTGTTTAGCACTCTTTGGAACTGTTGCTTTTGTCTGCACACCGCGTCAGTTCCCTGAGCCACTGAATATGGTTTATATGTCACTTTGCCGCTTCTAATTGTTTTGCTGCCTTCTTAATTATATAATGCATGTTTTTTTCGTGGTTTATAGCTCTTCCTGGTTTTCCGTAATGGTGATTGAGGCGTGATGATGTCACCACCAACCCCCTCATCTTCGAGCTGATCTCCATTACAGAAATGGAGAAAAATAGCTCTAGTTATGACCATTATCTTTGAATTTCAAAGTTAAACCTGCCCAATTTTTTGTAAGTAAGCTGTAAGGAATGAGCCTGCCATATTTCAGCCTTCTACCCACACGGAAGTTGGAGAATTAGTGATGAGTCAGTGAGTGAGTGAGTGAGGGCTTTCCCTTTTTATTAGTAAAAGATAAAATGACTGTAACTGGAATTCTGAGATGTCACAGACACATGACAAAATGGAATCAAAATTCTCCTCAACTAAATAGTGTTTGTTGTTGGATTTAAGTAGAGGGGGGAACATCTTTCTGTTTTTTGCACATATGCTGTAAATGCTTGGCAATGTACAGAACATATACACAACTGCCAGCTGCCTTAAAATCTTTTTGGAAAACAAGTGAATGATGGTATATAAAAATAAAAATGTAAACATGTATTGCTACATTATGTAAAAAATCATCTTTGCTTTTAAAGTACTTGGGAAAAAGGTTGATGTTAGTGGTCACTGGGCATTTTATTTAAAGGGGTTTCCTGAGTGCGTATATTTTTTCTTAATAAAGTTGATGTAAGCATGTTAATGCATTCATACTGTTTTAAAAATATACAGTGTTACTACTTAGCTGGAGTTTTAAATTTTATAAAGGTCACTTTTTAACAAACATTTGAAATCATTAACCAGAAAAACCCAAATTTTCATAATACATAAACAAAATAAAAATGTATACATGCAAGGTTTATTTTAATCATTGTGGGATGACACAGCATTTGATCGGGTGCCTCACAGACACACTTTTAGTTTAAAATCTTGTGCCCAGTTTTACCCATTGTAGAGTTTAAATGTTATTTCTGGCCTGGGTTTTCCATGGGGATTTTCCATATCCAGCCACATTTAGTCACACTTAGGTTTGCTATATTTATTATAATGATTCAGACTTCAATTATACTGCCATTGATAGCTACATGTGATAAGCACCTCTGACTGCAGTAAATAAAACAAATTGTAAATATGGACTATTAAGGTGAACTATGAAATGGTTAATGATTGAAATAAACTATTATAAATAAAATACTTACATAATCAAGGCTTCCCATTCAAAAATTTTCCTCATTAATGGACCTGGACAATTTAAAAATGCAAGGAATAAATTTACTGATGATTTTCGGTAGAGCCAGAACAGCTTGCAATGAGATGGACAAATATTTACATGACTGTCCTGGCAATTTCATAACAAAATGGATCAAGAAAAATTAAGCTAAATAAAACTCAACCTAAAACGGGGTGAAATTTAAGCAAGTCTTAAACAGTTTAACAAAATAAACTAATTCTGTAGTGCTAACATCAGTTCAAACCTGACAGAAACTCATGTACAAATTAGTTTGATGAACTTATTGTCAGAAAGCAAACAAATTAATTTGATAACTGTAATCTATTCTGGCAAATATTTCTACTATATTTCCCAAAAACGTTAATTTAATTGTCTTAAAAAGAATTGCTCTTACTGAACACAGCACATCATTTACACAGTTATTTTATTTAAAAATGAAGTGATAATGTTAAAAGAAAACTCCTTGTTAAAGTCTCTTGCAATGATTTATATTACAAAAAAAAAGTGCAAAACATATTACAGAACATGATCAATTAACTTATGCATTCTATGCCTGTTTTTAGACTACACGTTAACATGGCTAGCACAGCCACAAACTGCTGACGGGGCATGGTGATATTTTAGAAACATCTCAAACCATGATATAGATGGTTTCGAAATGAGTCAACATCTGGAGAGCCCGAGCCAGATGGCTTGCTGGCAATTCCTGTGATGACCAGCTGACTGAAGTCTTCACCGCCATCTTCAACGGTCCCCTGGACCAGGTTCCCTATGTGCTTTAAAAGACCACTATTTTCCAATACCAAAGAACATAACAACCCTCAGTCACATGGATAGGGAAACATAAGGGCTATGTAAATTCGTTTCCAAAAAAGTTTGAGTATTGTATCCGCCCGCATGTGACCTGAATGTTTGGGGAGGAAGATGATGCCTGCAGCCACATGAAAAAAAAGCAGTGCAGCCCTAGTCAGTCTAAGTGGAAAGTCTAAGTATGTCTTTGGCCAGACATACTTGTCAGGAGTGCAGAGCAGCGCATAAAGTCAAGCTATTCTGTTAGGTAATGTGGAACACCGGGGTCTGTCCAGCTGTGAAAGGCATTTTAATCCTAAATTCAGTACTGCCATCCTACAATCGAAAACCATGTCAGTCAAGATGCATGTGTCATGACTAGGGAATCCATTCCCGGACGGGTTATCCATTACCAGGAATTCAGAATCCCACATGTCATTCCGGGAATCCCGGCTGCGATGACACAGTGCACAGGCATCCCCACATGTGAACGGTTTTAGAATGGGATACTTATTTTTAATAAAACCACTGCAATATTTTGGGACACCAATAAAGTGTGCTGTAGCGCGCGAGTCCCTCTTGCACCACAAAATATAATGTCTCAGTACTTTAGCAAAACCAGCTTTTATTTAGCTTGAAACAGGAACAGCACGGTTATGTATTGTAGCGGATCTCCCACTCTCCTATACACAGACACAGCAGTCAGGCAGGGTCATGGCCAGGTTAGTGGCCGTAATACTTTCCCCTTTGCATTTATAATGTTCCGCATAATCCATCAATGGAGTTTATATTTATAAAATAATATATATATATATTATTATTTATATATATATTTATATACCACTATTTTAATATATCAGTACAAAACTCCATTCAAGCATTAGTGTACAATTGCTTGCCCCATGACTATACTATTGTATCTTTTCCTAAAGTAAAAATTTCATGTTTGTGTTTACAACAAATGTAAAACCCCTTTTAAAAACAATATACATTTTTTCATTTGCTTGCCTATTCTGAACCTTTTGATTAAGAAAACACATTTAACAAAATACTCCCTCTTTTTCCCAAATTAGTTAAAGAATTTTACTTGAGAGCAGTCAGATAAAAAATTTTTTTTTCCTGTTTTCATACAGGTCCAATATGATAAAATTAGAAGAAAAAGTAGGGTTTTTTAGTATGAAAATTTCAAAGTAAAAATTTTATATTTGCAAATATAGGTGGCGATGCTGCACCCACATCAATGGTAAATCATAAAGTCACTTTTTTTTAAAGTGATAAAGTCATACAATTAGAAATTTACAATAGTCAAATTTATTGCACAATGATTACATACATATTTTCCAATTTTCAGACATGGTTAACCCAATTTAGGATAAACCCCAAAATTAGCCACTCATTTGGATGAATGTTCACCACTCACATATGCTACTAAAAGTAAACAATAAGCATGAGATAAGGCAAATACCATACCCAGGGAAAAAACGGGTGCATAATATTCAAGTTAAATGACAATATCAGAGTCCTGCTTGTACTTTACAAGCAAATAAATTTTACCTGCAACAATCCCTCTGGTGGATTTAGAGTCAGTTCTGTTAAACAAAAAAAAAATCATATATGGTAAGTTACGTTATACAGAAAGGAAGGAAAATTCATGATATGTACAAAACGTAAATACAATTATGTTTCTTTCTTTAAACAACCCTTTTTTAAGGGATTAATGGCTCCCTAAGGATAGACTGATTTCACCACAGAAATGGTTTCGGGACTGCACCCCATCCATGAGTTCCACCTCTCCATGTTATGTGTGCAGGAACAGTCTCATGGCTTATTCAACTCCATTACATTGACCGACATCTTCTTTTGGTTACTCATAAAAAAATTAAAAAAATAAAAAATACTAAATACAAAACACCACACACAATACCGAGGATATAAAAACAAAGCAACCTTTTTTCTTTTTGATGTAGGCAACATATTGAAAAATTTATCCCTATTTACCCCAACAGTGAGGGTCTTGCTGCAGATTTTTATGTAATTCAGGGCCCACCATTTTCACTGGTCATTCAAAACATAATTCAACGATTAGGGGCTCTTCAAAGATGGGACTAGTTAGTTAAATTATACATTTATTAAAAACTATATTAATTCCTCTGATTCCTCTTAAGAAATGATAAACAACCAGTGTTTGGTAAGTGAATTATTCCATTAAAATTACAAGGCTGAGCTAATTCAACAACTATTGCACAGGACCTTAATCCAAAACTTAATGACTCACTCAAAATAACAGACACCTGGAGGTAAAAGAAAGGAGAGAATTAAAACAAACTGAGCTATTATGAAAATGCTGACATCCTCTCTGACAAACTAACACTGAGGACTTTTAGACAGCAAGTTTAGCAGATGTATGAAACACTACTGGATTATACCAACAGGAATATGTCTCATACTGTGACTATAGAGCCAATGAACTTTCTTTTTATTTAAATTTTCTTGATTTATAGTCATTCTGGTATGTGTTCAGACCAAAGGGGTAAGTATATCACAGTTATTATAGTTTTGCCTTTTTTTATATTAGTTTTTATTTCTATATTTTTCTGACCTTCTTAAAATTCAGTTTAGTTTTCCTACATCGTGTATTTTTAGTTTTAGTTTAGTTTTTTTTTCACACAGACATTTCTTTTTATTTTTTCATCCCATTGGTTTGGTTTTTAGTTTTAATAAATGGCATGGAGCTCCTACGAGTTTAGTTTTTGTGTCACAATCAGACAAAACTGTACACTTAACAGATTTGGACATGAGTTTATTGTTAGTGAAGCTTACTACACTACATGGTTTACTATTTTGTTTTGTTTTTATCTGATAAAACAATCATAATCAAAAATAGATACTGAATATGAACAATTTTACACAATTTTTTAATTTTTTAAAAAATTTTTCAAGAAAATAATGGGGGCTTAGGAAGAACAGGGCTCTTAGACTTGAATCATGTGCAGACCCCCCCTGCTGTATTGAGGAAACAAAAAAAAAAGCATGTAGTTTCAAGGTTAGGGCAGTGAGACTTGAACAGACCAACATAAAGGACAGTAAACCCATAGCAGAGCAAGAGCATGTAATAAGGAATCGGACAGGCATAAAACAACAGAGACAGCATCAGAGATTAGAACAATATACATGTATATACATTATCTAAACCGGGTTTATCCAGAGCAGGATGCAGGAAACCGAGACTACCACAGCAGGTTTGGATGAAGGCGGAAAAACCCTGGTATGCAATATGTATGATAAGGCTGATGTAAGAACAAAAAAATATGATATTTCAATTATCTATTTTGAGAGAGAGAGGAAAAAAATTGAAAAAAAGGGGGACACATTTTAAAATATAATTCTGCTAATGTATTTTCACAATACAGTGGAACCTCGTTCCACGTTGGTCACGCCAAAAAGTTAAAACTTTGCCTCGGTTCACAACCACACACTTGGTATACGACAAGCCAGTTTCCCTTCGGTTTGTACATGTTCAGTCTCTCCCTGTACAGCGTCGAGTGAGCAAGCGAGAGAGAGAAACGACAGCCAAGGCGGGAGGGGGGGGGATTGCTGCAGTGTTTGCCTGCCTATCTGCCTGCCCTGCGGGGTGGGTGGAGTTGGGGAGGGGATTCGCGGCGATCGCCTGCCTTCTGCATAGGAGGGGGGTACAACTGAGACTCTCCCTCCCGAGAAAAAGGCAGTGCGTGCACGCAAACCATTGCCCCAACTCTACCGGGACAGGCAGGCTGGGAGAAAACCGAGCAGCCGTGCCTGCCTGGCTTTTCATTTAACCTGTTCATTGTTCTCAGTCAGGCGTGCATCTCTTTGTGCTCTACAGTATTTGTGCTTTGCTAACTAGCTTCTAAGCAAGTGAAGAGTATGAGAAGAAAGTTTGAAGAAAATTTAATCAAAGTAAAGAAAAAATTCAAGGGTGGAAAACTGTTTACCAGTTTACCTTTTTAATTTGGGAAACCCCCGTTTTAAGCAGCACAATGTAAACAAAGCCAGACTGCCAGTAATTTGGGGGGCAAACACGAAGGTTGGGTCACAAGAACTTTGTTTTGAATGGCTGCAGGCTTTCCCCACCAGCTAAACAGCTAAAACACCCGAAACCCAAGAAATCACAAGAGAGAAAACCCTGAAGGAAAACACTTCATGCCAGAACTCGACTCATGCAAGGTTAGTTTTCTTGGTGGTTTTGTAGGCACCGATTTTTCAAAAGTTAATTTTTCAGTTTGTAGCTTGAATTGTTGCAATGTTACTTTTCTCTTTTTCCTGTGCTTAAAACTCATTTTAAAAAAGTGTTTACAGCGATCAGAATGTAAGGCTAAAATAAGCGTGATCTTGGTTTTAAGTACACTCGATTTGTTCTAATGTTACTTTTTTTCCTGTGCTTAAAACTCATTTTAAAAAAGTGCTGCATATGACTGCTGACAGGGGGTTGGCAGGGTTGGGGTGGTGTGTGTGCTAGTGCTACAGAGAGAGAGAGAGAGAGAGAGAAGCGAGATCTGCTCGTGTAGCTGAGAAAGGGAGTCTGGGTGTTTTGTGTCAGTGTTATTCAATGTTTTTACATTAGTTTACTATTACACTGTGCATTCTATGGTGTAATTAACTATATTTGTGCTTAATCTTTACATATATTTACATATTTACATACAGTTAATTACGGTCTGGAATGGATTAATTGTATTTACATACAATCCTATGGGGAAACTCTTCAGTTCGACCAACTCAGTTTACGACCAAGTTCTGTAACGAATTGGTCGTGAACGGTTCCACTATATCAGGCATTTTGAGTTGTGAATATGAACTAAAAAAAGATACATTAATAAATATAGAGTAAATATAAAAACCCATTTGTATGTTTAGTTTTCAGCACTTGGTAGACTCTCTTAAGCCTATCTACCTTTGTTTGCATTGCTTCACTGTTAAACAATGTTTTAAAGCAAAAGTGATTGGTCAGCAACAATATGCTGATCTTGTATGATGACCTAGTCAGTTTCGATCAGATAGATAGATACTTTATTAATCCCAAGGGAAATTCACAACGATCAGTGCAGTTTTATTTTCAAAACGAGTGGTCTCTCTAGACTTTCTTGTATACTCAGATATGGGATGGATATTTGAGGAGTAAACCGCTAAGACAATGATTATATTTTTATATTATGTAAGTACATAACCATCAACAACAAATCAAATCAAATTAATAATATAGTGAACAATTACTATAAAAGTTGAATAAATCGGGCTCGCTACATGAAAAAATCAAAGTATGTGTTCAGGTAAAGTACCACTTGGAGATGGATTTGGCCCAAAAGTTAATACACATCTACAATTGTGGTGTAACAACCAAGCCACATGCCAAATTTCATCCATCTATCTAGTTGCGTTTCTGACTTATCGTGTTTACATACACAGACACACACAATTACAAAAAACTGTATTTTTGGACTCTGGGATGTCCATAACGCCAAGATTCATCAAAATATCGAGGTTGAATGTTTTCATAATTACTATACTTTCTCTATACTTCTTAAATGAGAAAGTAAAAACGATTTCTCCAGTGCAAAGTGGCAGGTGAATTGCTATCAACAAAAAGTAGTCACCTGAGAAATAAACTGAAACGTTAACTCACTCTTGATTGTTCTGTCCATATGGTAAACATTTTGTTGACCAGCACACTCTGATTTCAGCCGTTTGAATTACATCTTGATATACAGCAGGTGCAAAGAAAGGTGGCACAGTAATTGCTTTCTATAACACATGCTTTACGCTAGTATTCAGCTTGCTCTGTTACCACAAATGCTGTATGAACAGCAGCCCTCGTCCCCAGCCACCGTTCACTGGATGAATATGTGTGGAGCAACTCGTGAGTGGATAACTTTCTGTTTTAGAGTTAAAACATACAAGGATTAAAGACTAACGAAGTATATTCATTCAAAAACGAAAACCCAAAATATTTTAGTAAACTATTATTTTATTTCAGTTAGTCTTTCCAGCTACTTTGATAGTTTCATTTAATTTTAGCTTTTCATTTGGTTTTGTTAATTATTTTATTTCAGTTTCCGAAAAAGTTTTTTTAATAACAGTTTCAGTTTTGATTTTAACCTTGTTTCCCATTGCTATGAACTGGAAGATTATTTGGGCTCATCCAATGTGAGAGATGGACATCTAGGATGGAACTCCGATGGCAGCAGTGTTATCTAGCTTTGTTTTTTACTATATCTCTGAGATATCCCATATTTAGTCAACCTGGGAGGATTGAACTACAAGTATTTTTAAAAACATAAGCAGGAAACCAAGGGGTCAGAAAGAGAAGGAAAAAGTGTTGAAGTCTCAAAGTCTAAGTTGGCCTCAAGTTCAAGATACAGCCTACCAGAGACTGAGTTGGAAGAGACAAGCAAAAGAATGGATCAGCCAGGACCTCACACTGAAGCAACTGCGCTGGTTGACGATAATTGTGGAAGAAAAACAGCAAGTGAGGCAGGTAACAACAAATAATTGATCTTAGGTGGGATATTGGAACCAAGCAAGGCCACTTTATACGCCTCTGTCAACTATTACCAACACCCCTGTGGTCAGCTGAATCCATTCAACAGGTTACGTATCTCTGCTCTTGGAGGATGGAAAAGATCAAAACAAGCTATCTGAGCTGAACGCAATGATTAGCGTACTTGTGGGAAAAATAGGTGATACTCACAAAAAGAATAAGAGAATTGATATTAGAATAGACAGCAGAATCGACAGCAGATTTGACTTGTTACTCAGGAAATAAAAGATCAGAGGTATGTTTAAACAATAAATCTAATGTAAACCTTAATAAAATTCCAGCAAGTATCACTGAAAAAAGTACAGGAAAATATGAGCAAAATTGAGAAATACAATAAAAAACTCAGATCACCTGGAAGATGTTAAATGTTTACATCTCATATTGAAGTAGTTGAACAATTGACATGGTCATTGACAAAAACCAACTGATACAGAATCCAAATGCAAGGTGCACAGTGATGGATGAAGGATATAGAAGGACAATTATCAGAATTTAAGGTCACCAGAAATCTGTGAAAGTCTGAACCCAGTGAAATTCATAGCTGAATTACTTTCTAAAATAACCAGAAAAGATTTCCAAATTGGATTCTGAAATGCTGCAGCTTATCACACACATGGTTTGAATGCCTCAAAACCAAGAAGCTTGATTGTCCAAATTGACAAACTACTTGCCAAAGAAAATTTGATTTGGATTCTCAGATAGAATGAGGAGACTATCTTTGAAAATAACCGCATTTGTATTTTCCCAGACTTCTCCCTTCCAACAGCTACTAAATTGCTGCATTCTACAGCATTAAAGAGTGTTTACAAAGTCAATCCCAGCTAACACAGGGCTCAAGGCAGGAACCAATCCTGGGCAGGGTGCCAACCCACATAGGACACACACAAACACACCCACACACCAAAGCACACACTAGGGCCAAATTAGAATCGCCAATCCACCTAACCTGCATGTCTTTGGACTGTTGGGAAACCGACACCTGGAGGAAACCAAGCAGACACGGGAGAACATGCAAACTCCACGCAGGGAGGACCGAAGCGAACCAAGTCTCCTAACTGTGAGGCAAGCAGGCACAGCCACTGCGCCCTCCACTACACGTTCTAACAATACAAAATGTCCCCACAAGTTCAGAAGAAGGCCCTCTGACCAAACAGTGAATTTTCTTGGCTGGAATGTCAAGTGTCTTAATCATGATCTAAAGAGAAAAAAGTATTCTCTCATCTATTAGGCCTAAATGCAAAACTACATTTTTACAGGGGACTCACTTAATAAGAAAGAACCAATTTTGGTTGAAAGAGATTGGGCTGACCAAATCTTTCAATCCAGCTATACAAAGGAAACTAAGATGTGGGACTCTTAATACACAAAACAATCTCTTTTGTAGGGCGTAGTATCGCGTTGTCATGGTGATGGGTAGTCTATTTAAATCTAAAGTTATTTTGGTAAATATCTATGCACAAATGATGATAGAGGCTTTATTCAAAATGTATTTGCATCTATTGATAATATGAATATTCATAAAATTTTAATGGCAGGAACTTAAATTGTGTTTTTAATATTTATTTATTTATTAATTTTATTACAATCAATACATAGCAATCAAGTTTTAAAAAAAAAAAAAAAATTATTTTTAAGAACAGTCATCCCCCCCCTTGAGAAAAGCCAAGCGAAAAAAATTTTAAAGGGTTTTTAAAAAAATACCTAAACAACAAATTCTATGTGCTTTATGAAATCATTTGAAATTTTACTGATTAGATCAATTTTTTAAAAAAAGTCTGACAGACCCTTTAACTGAATTTGTTTTTTTCCCAATTTTAAATAATATCACATCATTTTCCCCACTGATTTAAAAAAGGGAGAGTTTGGGTTTTTCCCAGTTTATCAGAATAAGTCTGGTCCAACAGTGTAGTGTCAATCACAGTTTTTTTGTCTTTCTCCCCTTTAACCCCCTCTGGAAGAACCCCAAACACAGCTTTAATGGGTTAGGAGGGTTGTGATCCAAGACGTCTGAGGGTAATTAAAAATTTTTGCCCAGAATAATGTTAATTTGGACAGGCCCAAACATGTGACCAGTGAGGCTGGGGCTTGGTTGCCGTTCCCGGGGTTGGATCATGCCCTGGAAACATTTTGGAGAGTTTTAGTCAGCAGTGTTTTTTCGATATATAATTTTTGAGTTGTATAATTGTATGTTTTTAGCATATGGAGCTTAGTAATTCTCTGCATTGCTACTTTCCCCCTTTTCTGATATATTAATTGAGAGGTCATTTTGTCCTTTGGATTTTTGAAAGGAAGGTTGAAAAAGGATTTTTATATATTGTAGAGATGAGCCTCCTTGAAATTGAGCAATTTTTTTTCCAAGCGGGATGGGGGTGCAAGATGGGAAAATCTAAGGTTCTGTTTAACAAAGTTCCTGATTTGAAGATAGTGAAAAAAATTTTGTAAGAAATTTGGACGTAATTTTCATAGGATAAAAAGGCGTTGTCTATATAAAGGTCTCTAAGCAATTTAAATTTCCCAAATTTTTTTTCCAGATATTAAAACTCATATTTTGTGGGGGGTTGAAAAGGTGGTTTTTTTGCAGGGTGCCACAAAAAAAAAGCCCCGCTTAAAATTTTTTCTTTGGGTTTCCCAGATTCTAAGTGAGTGGAGCACAAGGGGGTTTTGTGTATTCCCGATACTTTTTTTTTGGAGCCAAAAAAGGGAATAAAAAGAATACTGCAGGATTTTTTTAAGGTCCATCCTGTGTTTTCTTCATTTTTTCCCAGGTTCTTTGACTGTATTTTTTATTTAAAAGGGAAGTTAGGTAACCATGCCGCTTCTCCCTTTTTGTCTTTGGGTCTCTTTTTGGGGATGTTTAAAATTTCCCAAATAAATGAGGTTATTGTTGAATCTAATTGCTTAAAAAAAACGATTTATTAATGTTTTTTGGGTATGTTTTGAAAAAAAAGACTTAGGAAGAATATTCATCTTAACAGTTTAATTCTTCCAGCTAGTGGAGATGGGGGTTGACCATCTATCAAATCTTTTTAATTTTTTTCCATACAGCCAAAATTTTTTTTGATAAAGAGCTTTATTTTACTTGTGATGTTTCGGGTATTTAAACTGTTCCAATGATAAAAGGAAAGGGGTGTCTAACCCCTAATATTATATTGAATTCAGGGGAAAGAGCACTTTTATTCAGATTAATTCTGAGACCGAGAGCTTTTGAAATTCTGTGATTCTAAGACTCAGGCACAGAATTTTGGGGGTCAATATACAGTCCCATGTCATCTGCATATAATGAGTTTTTTTCTTTTCCCAGTCCTTCTCTTAACCCCCCTTTATCGATCAGTATTTCGACAATGTATTCCCGTGGTTCAATGGAAATTGCAAACACAGTGGTGACAAAGGGCACCCTTTGTCGTCCCGCCTAGTTTAAAGTAGTCTGAGCTGTTTATGAAACTGAAGCCGGTTGTATCATAATTTAATCCATTCACAAATTTTGGGCCCAAACCCCAAACTTCCAAAATAGAAAAAAGGTATTTCCATTCAATCATGTAATTTTTTTCTATCCAATATAATAAATTTCGGGTGTTTATTTGTTGGTGGTATATTAATTAAACAGGTCCAAGATTTGAAGAAGGTGTGGCCCAAAAACCCAGTTTGGTCTTGTGATATTTTGGGGGGAGCACTTTCCCATCCTTCTAGCTTTTTGATTTTAGGGGTTTTTTAACGTCTTTTCAAAGTGAAATTGGTCTGTAGGGCACATTGAATATCCTTATTTTTTTTTTGAAAGACAGTGATTAGTGCTTGGAAAGGTTTGTGGAAGATTGGTTATCTCTGGCTTTTAAATGTTGCTAATGGGGGGGGAGCTGGGGCGGAAAATTTCTTGTAAAACTCTGCAGGGTAGCCATCGGGCCTCTGTTTTTCCACCCGGGTGACATAGCATCCGTAATTCTGATAATGACAGAGGTTTATCGAGCCCTCCACACTAAAAAACGCAATTTGTGGTATCTGAATTTACCCAAAATGCATTGTTGTATATTGTCTTTTTAAATCAGTTATATAAGGTTATAGTGTCTCAAAAAGTGCATTATTTTTTTGTTTATGATTTTTTTCCATTTTTGAAATTAAAAAGGGGGGGTTGCCTTTTGCTTGTTTTGGCTAAAAGCTTTTAAAATTTTCCCCCTTTTCATAATAATGATGTCTGGATTTGTAAATTATTGTTCAGTTTCTTTAGTTGTCAAGAGGTTTAATTCTGAATGAGAGCCTGCCTCCTCTTATGGGGGTCCGGTAGTCTGGCATGTTTTCATCTATTTTAGTAATTTTTTTTTTTATCTTTTACTTTCTTCCCGTTTATTTCTGTGGGAAAGTTTGGGATAATCTGTCCTCTTAAAAAAGGCCTTAAGAGTTTCCCAGGTGTTCCCAGAGATCTCAGGGATGTATTTGTCTTGAAAGAATTCAATTTTTTTGGGATATAAATTCAGTACAATTCGCGAAAGGCGGATTGGGGCCCCCATCTCGGGGTGAGTGTATGGGGCTTGAATTTTAGCCCCAAGATCACCGGGCGGGCAAATCAAACATTTACGATTTAATCTTGGCAAAAAGTTATTATCATAAAAAGAATAATCCTTGGTAGCAAAGGGTGTACTGGTATAGAAAGAATATGTTCTTGAATTTGGGTTTAAAACCCAGGGGTCTGATAAGTTTATGAAAATTTTTAAAACTTTTGGGGTGTTATTTGTTTCCCCCGTGGGGAAGTCTTATCTAAAAATGGATTTTGAACCAATTTCCCCAGCCATTATAAGTTTATATGTTCAGATTAAATGGATAAAAAAAATTTGTATAAATTCCTTATCATCAACATTAGGGGCCCTTTTTCAAAACATTTTACAGTTAAAAAATCTCCCCTGACCATCACATATCTCCCCCCAGGATCCCAAAACTCATCTGATGCACAAATGGGGACTGTTCTTTTTGGGGGAATTTCCCCCCCTCTGTTTTTTTAAAAATAGAATGGAAAAAGCCAGTCAGTCTTTTTGCGCCGGAAATGATCCTTATTAGTAAATTTGGGGTTTCCAAAAAATTTTTTTAACATTTAGACCTTTAGGTGGGAAAATACTTTCTTTTTTCTTTAGGGGTTCAGGCCTTTAACATTCCAGCTTCGGGAACGTCCCATCTGGAAAACTGATTCTGATTTTGGTGTCATATTTTAATCTTAACTGGAAGTGGGGAAAAAGTTTAGGTCTTAATTTCCTATTCCCCCAAAAGTTTTTGCCATGCAGCTTATTATTCGTTATAGTTATAATTTAAAGATTGAGATGATAGATTAGATATAGATCAATTTCCTTTTTTTTCCCCTTTAACCCCCCCTTTTTGCCTCCCGGTGGGCTAAAAACCCCCTTATCAGTCCCATCCTCGACATACCTAGGGGAAACCGCCAAAAACCCTCAAGCCCCATGCAGTGGAGGGTTAAAAAATAAAATATCTTTACCAATATAGTCTTTAAAAAGGAAAAAAAAAAAAAAAAAGAAAAAATTTTCAAATATATATACATATATATACACATACACATATACATATATATATATATATATATATATATATATATATATATATATATATATATACATACATAATACATATAATCTTCATCAATTTTAGTGCATTAAGTATATCCCCCGATAATAAAACCCAGGTAGGTTTGTTAAAACAAGCATAACAAGTCTTAATGCAGTAAAAAGCAATAACACAAAAAGGGGATGATATTGAACAGTTTTCATTTAAATTTTTCATGAAATAATTAGAAAAAAAAAAAAAAAAAAAGGGAGGAAAAGAATTAACACAATAAAACACAAACATTTACCCCTAGTAATCAAAAAATAAGTAAAAGTAATAAAAATAATATAAGAATATGGAAAATATGCTGATAAAAACCCCCTATTTTAAAAAAAAAATAGAACAGACAGTAGATTATTAATCCTAGCTTTATATTTCCGCCATGACTCACAATTATGTATCAGAATAGTCCCCGGGTCAGCTTTCTTAACTGTTTTTTGCCCCCTCCCCAAAAAAATAGAAATCCCCCGCCATTCCACTTTTATTTTTCGGTACAGGGCCGATTTGACTTGGCTTGCCCAAAGCGTTTTATTATAAAGGGGGAGGTTTTTGCTGTTGCTGGGAAAGTCAGGGGAAACAATTTGGCAATCTTCTATTTAAATCTTCCTTTTTTTTTGGGGGTTCCCTCACCCTAACTTAAATGATAATCCAAAAGGACTATAAAAAATCTTGGTGGGGGCTGGCGTTTTTTGATCCCCGGCCCGTCCCCTCTATCTCAGATTTCTTTAAAGTGCCCCGAAAATTTTAAAAAAAAGTTTTTGGTTTTCACGGGTTTAAACTTTCCCATTCTCCGGGAAGCCTTCAATTCTGACATTATACCTTCTATTCCCATCTTCAAAAGCCAGTCTTTTCCAAGTTTTTCCAGTTTTTCATTCCGCATTTTTCTGTTTTCCCCCACGGGAGCTAGATTTTATTTCGATCCGATTCTGAATTCTCACTAAAAATCCCAATCGATCATCAGTTTGGAGTTTTTTAATGCGCCTTAATTTTTCCCAGCACCTTAAGTTCCGGGTGTACCTCTTAAAACCTTTTTTTTTGCCTGTTGGATTTCCTTGGGGAAAATTCATTGCCCTTTTTATCTCTTTTCGTTTTCTCTATCCTTTTGGTTGCTTTCTCATTGCCCTTCCCGCTTTTCTTTTACTTCCTGAGGCGGACAAATTTTTGGGGAATCCAAAAGGCCTTCTTGTGTAGTAACAGCAGATCTGCTGAAGCGGTGTCCCCCTGCCAGTCGCGGATTCGTAACAACGCGGGCCTCCCCTTTTCCGTTTTCCCGGTAAACCTCCCAAACCAGCATCCCCATCTCACTCCCTGCCCTTGCTCCCCGCCCCTCAAAGGGGAAGCGGACCGGGCCCGGGGAGTCGTACTTTCCCCTCTGATCCGGGCTGTCTCTAGTAGCGTATTCCCCAACAGGGCTTGCTGATCGCGCTTGGGTGTGCTTTTTCTTATTTTTCCCGGGCCCCCTTCTTTTTGGATGTTTATATGTGTTTACCTATACTGTAGCGGCCTCCCGGGTTGAATAAATAAGGGTATCTCAGAATAATAACAAAAATGAAAAAAAGCCCCGCTAGCGGGCTCCACTTGGCGCCATCTCGGCGGACGAACCAAAAAAAAAAAAATTTTGTTTAAATCCAAACCCGGATAGGTCTTCAACTAATACATTAACATATAATACTACAAACATAACTATTGGGTTTGTAATGGATTAAATTTTTCAGAATAGATATGGAATTTGATTGGACCTTCAATCCTCGTCCTACGTTTGTTTCATGCTGGGATCTTTAAACCCCTAATTAGCTGATAAGCATTACGAATTCATCTCTGAGCAAACTGATTATTTTTGGGGGAAAAATTCATCCTCAGAGGTCTCTGCAGGATACTCTGGGAAACTCTGGTTTTTAAAAAGATTATTTTATACTCCCAAAAAAAATAAACTGGAAACCAAGAGGGCCCCGTATGCAAAACCGGATGTTGAAAAAATCTCAGGGCTCCACATTAGGCACTTTATAAGCAAAAACAGTTTTTTGAATAAATTTAACCTCTTGACAACAAAAAAAAATGGAACAGATCATGTTTAAAGTACATTATTTCAAGAACATGGAGAAGGGTAATAAATGTTAGCTAACAAATCCATAAGCAGGAAGTTCAACAATAACAAAATTAAAGATGGAATAAAATTATTGACAATACAAACTAACCCCCATATTTAGATATACAATAAGCCATAATATTCTCTCAGTTTAAGAATATTGCAAATCTAATTGTTTTGACAAATTACAAATACCCCACTGCCCTACTCATAGTGCAAAAAAACAGACAAACCTCCAACACCTCCAATAATGGAACCCCGGGGTTAATAAAAATCTATCTATCTAACACTTTAAATTACTAGTTCCTATAAACTGACAAAAAGTGGGGAAAACAGCAGGCCCGTGGCTCCCCGTGGGGTTTTATAAAAAAAAATTTCAAAAAAATTTTGCTCCACTTTTTTATAAAAATTTACAGAAAATAGAGAAAACCAACACTCTCAAATTACTGTTTATATAAACTGACACAAAAATGGGAAAGCAGCAGACCCTGATGGCTACCCCGTGGGTTTTAAAAAAACTTTAAATAATCTGCTCCACTTTTTTTTAGAAAAACTAAAAAAATACCCCCAAATGGAGAGTTTTAAAAGTAATAAAAAAAGAAAATAAACATTTTGAAAAAAACGTAACATGATTTCAATGTAATTGCTTTGTCACTTTGTGAGTGATGATGTTGCGTCATATATAAAAATATATATATATATATATATATATATATATATATATATATATATATATTATATATCTCAAAAGAATTAAAGGAATATTTTTTAATCAGGTATACAAAATCAATGAAACTTGTGGGATATTAATCTGGTCAGTTAAGTAGCAGAGGGGTTGTTAATCAGTTTCAGCTGCTGGGGGTTTAATGAAATTAACAACAGATGCAGTAGAGGGCAAAATGAGATAAAAACGGGAATGGTTTAACAGGTGGAGGCCACTGTTTTTTCCCCCCCTTTTCTGACTGTTTCTTCACTAGTTTTATTTGGCTAATCAGTGCACTACGGTAGCATGAGGCGATCCCGGGCCCCACAGGGTTGCACAGGTAGTCCAACTTCCGGGAGGCAACAATGCGGTCTTCCAGAAGGTTTGCTGGGGCTCCCCACAGTCTCAAGGGCATGGGGGGTTAGAGACAAGCAGTTACTCTGGAGGCTGTAGGGGGGCCATAGAAAGGGCCATAACCCATCAGCAGGGCCCAATCTCCCTTTTGGGGGGAAAAGGGAAAAGGATGAGCCCGCCCGGCCCACAAAAGGACCTCCAGCAGGCCACTGGTGGAATTCTCTGACAAACAACCAGAAAGACTTCCTTTAGGGGGGACCCCGGGGGCCCCCTGTTCCCCCAATGGGCCCTGAGCTCACTGCCCGCAGCATGATCTTGGCTTGGGCCCTAGAAAACCATAATTGGACATGCCCCCTGGTGTTCGTGTTTTTACAGATGAGAGCAGGTTCACCCCGGCCCCGGTACAGAAATGAAAGGGGCTGGAAGATGGAGAATTATGCTGCCTGAACCCTTCAGCATGAGCAGTTTTGGGGGTTTGGGGTTTAAGTTTCTGGGGGGCTTTGGAGGGTCACCGCTCTAAGGGTTGACAAAAGGGACCTTTTGCCATTAGGTATCGGATAAACCCTTGGGCCCCTTTCAGACCCCATGCTGGTACGTGGCTCCTGGTGCCCACAATTCCTGGCCTCATGTTTGGGGGAGTATCAGGCAGTTCCTGGGGGATGAAGGAATTGATACCATTGACTGGCCACCACACTTTCCCCGACCTAAATCAAAGAACACCTCTGGGACATAATGTTTTGGTCCATCCCAATCCCAGGTTACCCCCGACTGTCCAGGGCTCAGTGATGCCCCCAGATCTGGGAGAAACCCCCCCCAAAACCATCTGTCATCTCATTAGAAGCATGCACCGATGTTGTCAGGCATGTATAAAAAAACAGGGGCCACAAAAGGTGCTACAATTTTGAGTTGCTGCAATTAAATTTTGAAAATGCACTAGCCTACATAATTTTTTCACTCTGATTTTTAGCTTTGAATTCAGGGCTCTGTAGGTTGATCTTTTTCATTTCCATCAACATGGGCATTTTTGCCCCAACACATTACCCAGTCTATATTGTATAGATACCCAGGAGGATTTCTTTTTCCCATTGAGATCGTGTGTTTTCAAAGTGTTCCTTTAATATTTTGAGCAGTTTATATATATATATATATATATATATATATATATATATATATATATATATATATATATATATATATAAAAAACACTAAAAATACCAACATGGATAAAGTGTTTTAAAAAAGTAATCAAAAAAAAAAAGGAAACATTTTAAAAATAACTAACATGATTGTCAATGTAATTTTTTTTTCATTTCTGAGTGTTTCTGTCATATATATATATATATATATATATATATATATATATATATATATATATATATATATATATTTTTTAAAATATATACAGTTTTTGGGTAGCAACTGACTTTTGCGGGGGTCCAAATCAATGAAGGAAGAAAAATGAAAACATTATTTGTAAAAATCTTAATTTATTTATCCATTCCTAAAAAATTTAAAAGCGGCTATTTTTTATCATGCTACGCTGCTTTTAAAAACGGATGACCCCCCTTTTAGTTGGGAATTTTTTTGTTTCTTTCAAGTTCTTTTTAAAATTTTTTAAATGAAGAATTTTTTTATTAAGTCAACAGAATATTATTCCAGAATAAATCAACTCAAACCTTAAATAACTTATATTTTGTTCCATAAAAAAAATATCCTGTCTAAAAAATACAAGTTAGAAATAAAGTAAACGAAAAGAACAAAATTTTTCTTTACTCTTATGTAATTTTACATAAAAATAAACTTAAATTTGAAATATCCCAAAATTTTTCTCTCCAAAAAATATATCCTGTCAAAATTATACAAATTCAAATATGAACATGCTGCATAACAAAACCTGGAAATATCAATAAAATTTGTTCTTTTCAGCAATAACAAATCAAATCATTCATTTCTTTGGTCATATGTCATGTTTTGGTGGTTATCTTTTTGGGAACAAGTTGTTTTATGTTTTGGTGTGAGGTTCTGTTTGTGGAGTTGTCGGATGGACGCAGGTGCTCATCATTGAGGCGATCCTGTGTGTGTTTTGTTAGTCTTCATGACTGAAAGAGCTTCTCCAAAAACCCCAAAATGACTTACCAAAAAATGGGCACAAGGAGTTAAAGGGGGGCCCAACCCCCCATGTTTTTTGGTAACCCCCGGCTGGAAGCCAAATTTCAAAATTTGGGCGGGGAATTTTTTAAAATAAATTAAAATTGAATACTTGTCTTGGGGGAAAAAAAAAGTTTCAATTTTTTTTTTTTTTTTTCTTCAGCCGGGTTACGTGAATTTTCAAATCGTTCTTTTTTTGGGGGAAACAAGGAAAATCCAGAGGTTTAAGGTGCTTATTGTTAAAACATCAAACATCAAATGTACAATTGGTCAAAAATTTTAAAACAACCTTGCTCTGCGGCCATTGGGGAAAGTGGTCAATCTCTGGAAAAGTTTCCCCCAAGACAGACATACATACAAAAACACACACAATACATGCCAGTCCCAAAAATTTTAAAACCTCAAACTTTTCAAATTTAATCACTGAAAAGCAATAAATTCCCAAAATGGTGAAAAAAGGAACCTAAAACCCCCGGTTTAAATTTTAAAGTTTCGTACAAAAAAAAGAAAAAAAGGGAAAAGTCAGAATATTACAAAAGGGCCTTTTTCAGGGGAAAAATAGGCTACAACCTACAAATCTTCTGCACAATTAAAATAAATTAAGCCTTGCAAGCAAACAAAAATTTGGAGAGGTGCCCCAATTTTTGATTATTTTAAAAACCTCTGTTTGTCTTAAAGCAGAGTTAAAGAAGGTGTTATACACCTCTGCAAAAAATACTTTGGGCATTATTACACGCCTAGAACAAATAAACAATGGCAAATAAATGAGATATTTCTGCAGATACAATGCAAAACAGAGCATGTAAATATTCTCTGTATTCATGAGAATATTAAGGAGTAAAACTTTAAATTTTGGACTGGCACTGGTATTGGCATTTCTGTTGGACTCTTCACCTCCCTTTTTCTTATTTGGGGAAGGGGGAAATGTATTCCTTTTCCCCCGGACCTGAAAACACCTTTTTGGGAGCAAAGGCAGGGTCCCCGCTCCCAGGGCTATCAGGAAGACTTGGAGATTAAACTGGTTTTCTCCAATGAGAATAGTATGATCCCCACCCAATTTTTCCTGGCCCGGGGAAAGTTTTTTGCAACGGGCTTGCACCTTCAACCTTCTCAGATGAGGCTGCTGCTTGGACTCGGGGGAAACCCCCACATTTTTAATTAAGAATGGCTTCGATAGACTGACTGAACAGTTGGTGGTCCCAAGCGTTTACAGAGACAGTTTAAAATTGCCCACACACTTTTGGGGTGGAAAAAGATGGGGGATTGATTTAAACAGTAATACTGAATATGGGCAGAGTTGAGGGGATTTAAAATTTTTAAATTGACGTCAAGTTTTTTCCCCATAGACCCCACTGGGGCTCCCCGGGTGATCCCTTTTTTGGGATGTCCCCCGGGGTTGGGTTTTTGACATTGTTGGCCCACTTCCCAAGGTAAGAATGGTTACGATATGCTTATGTTGGTTGTCAAACAAGATACCCCAAGGTGGCTGCTTTGCAGAAGGATCCATTCAAGGGGGCTTTTGGGAGTTTATCCCATTTGGCATTTGGGGAGATTTTAACTGACCAGTGTATGCCCCCTCCTGTGTAATAAAACATTTTGAAGACCCCTACAAATAAATAATTGAGCACCACTATTTATCTCCTCAACGAATGGCCTGACTTAATCGTTTTTCCCTTTTTTTGTTTGGGATACACACATTCTTGAACAAATTGCAAGTCTTGTTTCACTATGGCTTACAAAATCTGTTTAACATTTCACCTAGGATTAACAGAGTTTCAAATTTCTGCTAATGCCACAACATAGTAGTGGGCAGTGATGTTTTCCCAATCTAGTTTACAGAGTCTCATGAGAAGGAAGGGAGTGCAAAAGGAGGCAAACATATATTGCAAAAGAAAAACTGCAGTTTTAAACCCTGATAAAAAATTTTTAAAAAGGTTTGACTTTTTGATGTGTAAAGTGTGAGCAAAGATAAACTCTACCGCCAACCAGTATAAAGTAAAAAAAATTTGTCAATACATTAAAAAAGGCATGTAAAACACTTTTAAGCGGTTTGGTACCAGGATGTACACTTTCTCAGGATGCTAGATTGGTTAGTTTTGGGGGTGAAATTGATAACAGATTTCATGGGGTTTTGAAGAATATGAAGCCCCTTTTTTTATATATCCTTTTACTTTTTACTTTACATTTATGACATTAACTTCTTATTTTTTTTTATTTTAAAAATGGTATTTTAAAAAAACAAACTACAGACTACAGGTTTACCTCGAGTGCTTTATTTTGCAAAAGGAGCACTATACCAAAAAAAAAATTTTTTAAAAAGACCTAATTACTAATCCCAATCAAGGTAAGTTGATTAAAAACCAAATTTTTAGATTGATAGATTAATGATCAAAAATCCATTTTCTGCACATACAATACAAAAAAAACATAGTTACAGGTGCGGGCCTAAAAATTTGAATATCATAAAAGTTGTTTTTTTCATAATTCCATTCAAAACTGAAACTTTATATTAGATTCATTCTTTACACACAGACGATGTATTTCAAATGTTTATTTCTTTGAATTTTGATGATTAAAACTGACCTAATGAAAGTCCCAAATTCATTATCCCGGGGAAAAATTTGAATATTGTGAAAGGTTCAATTTGAAGACACCTGGTGCCCACTCTAATCCTAATTCTCAAACACCTGCAAAAACCTTTAAATGGTCTCTCAGTCTAGTTCTGTGGGGTGCACAATCATGGGGAAGACTGCTATTACATTGCCCAAAGGCGACCATTGACACCTTACGGGGGGGCAAGACACAAAGGGCATTTAAAAAACGCTGGCTGTTCACAGAGCTCTGTGTCCAACACTTAATAGAGAGGCGAAGTGGACTGCAGCAGTCAGTCTTCAAAAACCACCACCTGACGATGCAAAACATGGGTTTCAGCTGCCCCAACCTTTCGCCACTCTTAAACAAGGAAAAGTGTCGAATGCCTGGGCTAAAGCAAAACTGCTGCTGTGTGGTAAAATTTATTTTTCTGATGGAATAATTTTTCATTTCCTTTGGAAATCAAGGTCCCAGAGTCTGGAGGGAGAGGGGAGGCCAAATTCCGTTTCTTGAGGTCCAGTGTAAAAAATTTCCACAGTCAGTGATGGTTTGGGGTCCATGTCATCTGATGGTGTTGGTCCCTTGTGTTTTTTGAGGTCCAAGGTTTGCAGCCATTTCCAGGAAGTTTTTGAGCACCATGCTTCCTGCTGCTGGGAACTTTATGGAATGCTTTTTAAATTTTTCCCCAAAAGGGCCTGGCACCTCACACGTGCCAAACTACCAGTACTTGGGTTTAAAAACCATGGTATCCCTTTCTTGATTGGCCACAAACCCGACCTTAATCCCCTAAAAAACTAAAGGGGGCTGTGAAAAAGGGAAAATCAATATGCCAGACCCAAAACAGAAGAGCTGAAGGGCCCCTATCAGAGCAACTTGGGTATAAGACCTGAGCAGTGCCACAGACTGTCGACTCCATCCACACGCATTGCTGCAGTAATCCAGGCCAAAGGACTCCAACTAAATAGGTGCTGTACATTATACTTTTTTTCATACCTTTTAGTTGGCCAACATTTCTAAAAACATTTTTTTCATTGGTCTTAATGGATATTCTAATTTTCAAAAACTGAATTTGGGGCTTTCATTAGTTTCATTATAATCATCAAAAAAAAAAAAATAAACATTAGAACTCACCAGTCTTTGTGTAATGAATGAATCTAATATACAAGTTTCACTTTTTTAATGGAATTACTGAAATAAATCAATTTTTCATGATATTCAATTTTATAACCCCCACCTTTTATTATAATTAGAAAATTTCCGCAATTGTTACTTTTTAAGTATTTTTTTTCTCCCCTGTTGTATAAAACTACACCCAAATAATTAGCAGCTAATTTGTTTGAAAAACCTTTAAAAAAATCAATGTACAGCACATTGGGAAATGATTATAAAATTTAAACATAAAACAACCAAAGGTGAATAAGTCCATGCCATAATTTATTCAAATTATTTTTATTTTCAGTTGAACAATGAAAGGACAGAAAAATTTCAAAGAGTCCATCAGAATAAAAGTAAAAAAAGAATTACAGATTTCACTAGTGTTTTTTTGTTCTTTTAAATTTCTCCCTTTTGCATTAAATTTATAACAATTGATTTTTTTTGTGGAAATATACTGTAATTTTCTAAATGCAATTCTGATAAAAGTTTGTGTGTTAAAACAGAACCATTTAATTCAAAAAATAGCCTTTACAAAGTTCCTGGAACCATCCACTAAGCTGTTTATTGTGGGGGAAAAGCACCATCCAGTGGGAAAAGCCAACACTACCCCAAAATCATCCTTTGAAGGAACACCACAAGCAAAAAAAATAAATAAATAATTTTTTTAAAATTTATATTAGATAGAAAAATAGATATAGATTTTACTGTAGATATTACATCCCTTTTTTTTTGGAAGTATGGAAGGCTTTTTGTTATTATATGTGTCCTGTATATGTTTGGACTTTAACTTTCTGGAAATAATAATTTAACCATTTTTTAGAAAAAAAAAATGCATTCACTTTGGGCATTGTCATACAGATGGTTAACACATGTTGAAAATTGGGACAATATTGTAATAACATTTTAGCAATAACCTCTGCACTTTTAAAATTTTTTAAATTTTTAATTATTTAAATTTTCAAAACATTAATAAAAATTTTTAATGTTCCAAAAACTTTTCTATGTCAAATAAATAAAATTTTTATCTTGCTTAATGTACTCATTCATTTCATTTGTACCAAAATTTTATCATTATTAAATTGGCTCAATGAGATAGCCCTTACATGGCGCAGTTTTTTATACCAGGTTTTGTAACCTATATTTGCTTACACAAACCCAAAATTACAAAAAACTGCTCTTTAAAAAATCATGAAACAGAAAATGATTGGTGTCTGTGCTGATGCTTTGCACTTTTTTCTATCAAAAACAGAAATGTATTGTAAATAGTAATAAATCTTTATTATTATTTCATAAGTCTTTTTTGTTTTTATGTCCCTTTGGCTAATTCGTATGTATAGAGCACCTCCTCCTTCTCAAAATCCCACATGGAACTCAAAGATCAACCTGCATATTTGGGACCAACAGAGATCTAATTTTTGCAGTATATGTTTCTAAAAATAAAATCTTGAAAAACCCGCATTATTTACTCATCTATTACACCACTAAGTCTAATAGCTCTGTTCAAATGATCCCCGCTTTATACAGTATACCCAGAGATCCCCTCTATTGTTGGTTGTTACAGCCCCTCCCAAAAAAAATTTTTGGGGGAAAAAGGGAAAAAAATTCCCTAAACGGGGAATTTTTCAGTAAATAATTCAAAAAAGGGCAAAGCAGCAAACCTGTTTCAATTTTTTTTTTTTAAATTAAGGAAAAAAACCCCAAACAAAAAAATTTTTTTCCTAAAAAAATAAGGATTTTTCCCTGGTTAATGCAAATTTTGGAAATTTTAAAAAAAGCTTTTTTTAAAAAAAAAAAAGTAAAAAAAAACCCCAAAAAAAAAGATCCCCATTTTTTATTTTTTTTTTTTTTTGGTTTGGGTTTAAACCCGGGGGGGGGGGGGGGGGGGGGGGGGGGGGGGGGGGGGGGGGGGGGCCCCCCCCCCCCCCCCCCCCCCCCCCCCCCCCCCCCCCCCCCCCCCCCTTTTTCCCAAAGAATTTATTAAATAAAAAGGAAAAAAGGGTTTTTTTTTTCCTTAAAAGGAACAAAAAAATTTTTTATCAGTAAATAATTCAATGAAAAAGGGGCAAACAGCAAACCTGCTGTGAATAACATTTTGGCAAACTCACTGATCAACACTACTGACTGATTTTATATGGGCCTTTTGGGTATGTAAGTGTATGGAGTATTCTTTTTAATATCATAAAAAATGTGAAATGATCTTCGATCCTGTGGGGACAGACCTGGGAATCCCCAAGCATTTTTTTGCACTGCAGTTGAACTCCCCTTTTTGGGGAACATGTCAGTTTCATCACAGCTAAAATACTCCTTATATTTACCCCCCAGTCTGAATCTATTATTTCAGGTTAGACTCTGAGCCCCCAACATGCACAGACCTTGTGTTTAACTGATCACCCAGAATGGATTCCTCTGACCCTCAACAAACCCCCCTATAGTGTCTGCTAAACATCACCCACTTTTTCAATTTTCATTAAAACTGCCCTACCGGGGCCACTTTTTTCTTCTGTTGATGTTGAAGGCTGAGATGCCCTTTAAAGACAAAATTCTCCATCCCCCTTTGACTATGACATGGTACTTGTTGATTGCGAGAGGTTCCCCAAAGGCATCTTAATCTCTAGGTTTCATATTAAAGAGGCATAATAATTGATTTTGAACCTTTCCCAGATCTATTTAACTTGGCGGGGAAACAAAAACAAAGCTATAAAACAAAAATTTTGAAACATAAAATTTCCATTTTTTTGGGAGCTCATTTTTGGTCAATTACAAAAATCACATGACAGAATACTTTTACAGTTTCTGACTAAAAACCCTTTTGATCACGCAGTTTTTTTAATACGGGGTGAGAAAAAAATATCACTTTTCAAATGTTTATTCTACAAAGGGCTACAAGATAAAAAAAATTTTCTTTTATGCACAAAAAAGGGTACACATTTTGCCTGTCTATTTTTTTTGACCTCTTTTTTAGAAAAATCTAATTATTCTGATATCAATGGAGAAACAGTTATCCATAAAAAAAATTTTTGTTTTGTAAAACCATATAAAATGATTTAATGGAAAAAAAAATTGCATATAAATGTAAAAGAAATATACCATCACTAAAATTCTTAAAACATTTTTTTGGTCAATAAAAAAGATTTTACAAAATTTCAAAATTGTCTTCTTTCCCAGAAAAAAACCCAAAAAGTAATTCAACTTAATATAACTTGATCACTGGATGATAAATTGGACTGGACTCCAATACGTGTCTTTGTAAAGGACAGACCCGACTATACTTCCTTAAAAGACTCTGTCACGTCCTGCTGCACTATGCTGGGGAAATCGTTCCTCCCCACACTATGCACTTTTCAATTCCACCCGGGGTTAAATGTTAACATTATACAAAGTTTTGTCGTTATACCTGCTTTTTTTATCCCCTTTTTAATTTAATATTGTTTTATCAGTTTGTGCGCTGGGTATGTAAATTTTCCCCTTGGTTTAAAAGTTTTATCTATCAAAGTTGCAAAGATATTCTTCAAATATCATTAAACGTCTTTTTCATCCGGGGGGTGGTACCCAGCCGGGGAAGAGAGAGAAAGTTGGGGGGCTTTGCCTCCTCCAGACCAGGGGGCCGCCCTGGGGGTTTTGGGTAAAAGCGGAAGTTTCGACCCTGGGGAAACCCCGTGTTCCCGCCGGGGGCCCCCAAAACCCAGGAACACCCTAGCCCTTTTAGCCTTCCGCCACACCAGGGAGGGAAAGAAAAGGGACCCCCCAGTGCTTCGGGGGAGACACCCCGGCCCCCCGCCACACTGGGGCTGTCGGTGGGGATTGGGGGGAACACACCGGGAGCACATCCGGGTATTTTTTAAGGGGGCCCCCCAGAAGGGACAAAAATTGGGTGGAGGAGGCAAAGGGGCGGCCTGAAGAAGAGAGAAGGCATTTGTTGGCCTGGACTGGGGGAATTTTGGGGCGGGTGAGCCCGGTTTTGTAAAATGAAATGAAAAAAATGTGTTTGGGTGACTTGGGGCGTCCCCTTCTGTGTCGGGGGCAATGTTCACCTTTTTAATATACTCAGTCTTATAAATTTAAATCACAGCCCCACAATAACAGTTTTCTAATAATTTTTTTTAAATTGGTTATGTTAGATGGCCATATGTTTTGTTTTTTTATTAAGGATAAAAGTCCATCTCTAACATAAAAAAATCGTTATAGCAAAAAAGTACAATACAAAGTAAGATTTTTACAAAGGAAACCATTCTCTACTAAAAAGACAATCAAGTAAGGGGAAAACCCCAGTGATGTCACTTGTTTCCTATTCAAGATGCTGAATAACTGTTTATTTGGCTTTGCAGCATGGTGAAGAATTAATCAGGGGATAAACTCACCAGAAAATTGTTTACTTCTCCATGACTGAAGGTAAACCAAATTCTTCCAGATACTGAACAACTAATTATGGGAATGAAAAAGGGAAAAAAGAAAATCAGAATAAAATAGCATTTCTCTGACTTTTGTGCTTTTTCCCCTATATAAGTAGATGAAGAGACAATGGTTCCCCTTAACAAATTATCATCAAAAGAATTAAGACAGAAACATCAGCAGATCTTCCATTTTTTTTGGCAGTTTATGTTTTTAAAATGACCAGTTAAAAAAAACAGCAAAATACTGGGTGACAGTTAATACCACTGGACTACAGTCAGATTTAAAACACAACAAAAACAGGGGCTACAAGGACTAATGGCTGCTCTTCTAACTGAATTACAATGGTGTTTAAAATTGAGATCAGTAATCAATTTTTGCAAAATCAATTATTAGAATCCTACTCCAATATAAACTGCTCAAAAAAAAATTTAAAAGGGAAAATTTTTAAAACACATGTTGAATGAGAGAAAAAAAAACATGCTGGGTATCAAATACTGATATGGACTGGTAATCTTTTAGGAACAAAAAGGGTGCCACATCGTTTTATGGAAATTAAAAATCAACCTACAGAGGGTTAAAACAAAAACCAAAAACCAAAAGGGGAAAAATTTTATTGGAGGCTAGTCCATTTTTCTGAAATTTCATTGCAGCAACTACAAATTTATTTTATTTGATGGCCCCCATGTGCTTATATACATGCCACACGGGGACATACTCCCCAATAGGGCGCGGATGGTGTCGGTGGGATCTCCTCCCAGATCTGGGCCAGGGCATCACTGGCCCCGGACGTCGGGTAAAACCGCAGTGTCGGGTGAAACCCAAAAAAATGTCACAGAGGTGTTTTTTGTATTATGTCAGATAAGTATGGGGGCAATGGTATCAATTCCTTTATCCTCGAGGAACTCCTAATACTCAGCCCCGAACCAGGCATTGTCGGGCTCTGGGGTGTTCATCCTGTTCCTCCAACCCAAAAAAGAGATAGCGGGCCTGTGGCGGTTGGGGGCCCTTTTACAGCCCCCGTCCCGCTTTCCTGGAATGCCTGTCTCCATGCCCTTGGAACTTTCTGGGAGGCCAGCAAACCTTCGTTGGACTACCTGGAACCTCTGTGGGTCCAGGTACACCTCATGCTACCGTAGTGAGACTGACCATAGTCAAAACTAGATTGAAAAAAAGTCAGAATACAAGGGGGAGGGAAAAAAGTCAGTGGCCCCATCCATTAAACCTGTTTTGGGGGTTGTCTCATTGTTCCCCCCCTAGTGGATATGTCGTTTAAATTTTATTAACACCAAAACAGCTAAACTGATTAACCCCTCTCTGCTACTTAAATGACCAGTCAATATCCCCGCGTTTTATTAGTTGATGCTATACTCTGATTAAAAAATGTTACTTTAAATTTTTTGGCCAGTATAGAAGAACACTGCGAAAACTGTGTAAATACTAAAAGTACCTTGTACCCCAACCCTCCAATTTATGAATTTTTTTTGCACCTGTATCACTTTTTGATGTTTTAAACTGAAAAGGGGGGTTTTAAATTTTAACAGCTAAAAGGTTTTAAACTTTATCACTGAATATTGTGTCTGGCATCAATTAAATTGCTTTTCTTTTATCTTTAAAATTTATTTGCATTTGTGAATGGAAATATACAGTACATGTATATAAGAAAATAAATAAAAAATAATAAAACATATATTCCTACAAAGTAATTTATAAAATACTACATCCTAAAATGTTATTTTATATTACTTACCCTATGTATTTTGTAGTAGTAAAGAAAGTTTTTTATCTAATGTTTTTTGGGGAAAAATACATAAAGATTCTGAAAGGGGGGGAAAAACCAAAAAATGGCGGAAAAAAACCAAAAAAAGGCTTGGGACAAACAGCAAAAAAAAAAAAAAAAAAAAAAAAAAAAAAAAAAAAAAAAAAAAAAAAAAAAAAAAAAAAAAAAAAAAAAAAAAAAAAAAAAAAAAAAAAAAAAAAAAAAAAAAAAAAAAAAAAAAAAAAAAAAAAAAAAAAAAAAAAAAAAAAAAAAAAATTTTAATTTAAAAAAATATTTTTTAAGGGTTTTCCGGCCCAAGTTTTTTTTCCAAAAAAAAAACCCAATTTTCCTTATAAAAAAAAAAAAAAACTTGTTTTGTTACCCCCTTAAAAGGGGGTTTTTACCAATTTTTTTTCCACCCTTTTTTTCAAAACCCATTCC